>NW_027315835.1:16475707-16640707 GCF_026437365.1 Eucyclogobius newberryi
GTCAAAGCCGGGTTTGCAGCGGATTCTCAAAATAAGAGGAATCCAAGCCAAGTTACGAGGCAGGTCTGTGATAAGGAGAACCAAGAAACACATTATAAACGCATTGTTGCCATAGTGACTAACAGTTAAAAACATATAAAAATATGTCTTTTAAATGGTAAAATTGTCCAAAATGCCTTGAGCAAAGTATCTTGACAGTCTTGAATGAGATGTGTCAATGGAACAAGGTTAAAATAGCAACAACAAAAGACACAAAAAATAATAAAATGTACTTCAATGGCAAATATTATTTTAAAACAGTAAAAGTAAGATACATTTGACTTTATTCATGCTCATTATCTCATTAAGATTGTAATTTTTTTTTCTATATTCATGGGTTTAAGCTTCCTGTTATAGACTTTTTTTCCATTCAAAACAAATAATATTTTGTTTTAAACTGTTAATTGCTATGACAACAGTCCTTTTTTCTCGTTATTAAAAAACATCATCAATAACCAAGAAGTTGAAACCCATGAATTAAGATAATTTTCAGCAATAGTAATATTTGGGTGAAATGCTCCGCAGCAGGGCTTTAAGGACTACTACTCAATGAAAAATACTTCACAAATACCCTTCTGTTTTCACCAAACTTATAATGTTCATGTGTTTCCTGTCCCGTTATTGTTTTTTAATGTAATTACATCCCAAGTGCTGACTCAGGTCTTTGCCCGCCACATCAACTGTGATTTTTGCAGAGAAAAGACATAAATGTACCAAAGCAAAGCCTAAATAAGGCTGAATATGGGCCTGCCTTGATTTATGAGCCACATTTCCAGTGTAATGGGAGCCGACAGAGGCAGCAGAGGCACATGCTGTTTTCAGCTGGACACTTTATAATGTGTTTCTGCTGTGCATTCTGGCCCATTGACACCTTTAAATCCAACATTGTATATTACATTGCCATGCAGTATATAATAAGATACATTTCACAAAGGGTTTGGTAGTTATCAGTTTTCCTTCAGTAAATTTTCTGAATAAATTGTTCATCTCAATCTCATGTCACTGTTTTACTTCCACTTCAGTAATTGTAGTACAATGCTGTTTTTGAGTCAATATTTTAGATATTGGAATACACTGTGACAAAAACCTTTATGTTGATTCTAATACATTATTTGAATATGTGTGTTTCATGCACCTTTATTCAGATGTGTTTTTTTAAAATATCTGTGGTCAACACATTGCATTACATTTAATATTTTAAACAGATTATTTGCGATCACCAAAGGTAGTTTTACCCACCTCCATTACCGGTGGGAAAGTAAGGGAATATTTAAGGTCCAATTGTATTTTATATGCTCCCCTTAAAACACGTTATTGTTCGTCTTAACCTGCCGTGTTCATATAAATGTTAAAAGACAAATGATCAAACCAAACCAACTCTTCTGTGGGTAATTATTGATATACTTTAATAGTTATAGTCTATAGCTTTTACTATACTAACTGTTCTTAATTGGGTGGAATTGGTTTTCTCTGCTCATCTCTGAACTCAACCAAGGTCTACAAGAGTCTCGCCAATGTTGTTTTCTCAAGTAAACCGTGTCTGGCACCTGTAAACTTTACTTTCGACAGGACTCGTTTCTCCTTTGTGACGGCGCCGAAGTCCAATGTCTTCAACTTTGAAACACAAAGACATTCTGAATCACTTTTGTAATGGAACTATAAAGTTGCACTGTGTAATGTTTCCCAGTGGGGGGGAGATGTGCCTGCCACCTGCTTGTCTCCATGGAGATGTTCCGGCTTTGCTTTTAATGTTCCATGGTATGGCAGTAAACTTAATGTATGTATCAATCAGCATTCTAGGCAAAGCGATAACCTCTAAGTGAAGGTGGCAGACCCGCCATCATAGAAGTTACACAGTGCACCTTTACATTATGTATCATGAAATATTGTGTATTAAAAAAAGCATGTAATGTTATACCTGCATCTTTTGGTAGTCTCAGTGTTGTTGCCATGTAAGGTGATGGTGTGGAGATGCGGCCGCTCACCTACTTTATCCACTTTCGACTGGTTCCAGATGCTGATCACGAGAAGATAGAAAATGCGCAGATAAAAAACGCACAAATGACCTAAACACATCTCTTCTTTGTTCAATAAAAAAACCTCTCAGGCCTGTATGGATACGCTGGGTACAGTGGGCCGCACATACAGGCGTTTAAGTCCAAGATAAAGGGTGGAAAGTGGTTTGTCATCAGCTTCAAGGACATACTGTATAGCATTATGATTGTGCTCTTCTCGACATAAGAGAGTTGGGAAACCATAGGGAGCTTTCCATGTCGTGAGAAAAAAAGTCTTCTTCTGATTATCTAAAATTGACTAAATACTAAACTAAAAATGTAAATGCACCTTTTTGTTGCAGCAGTAAAAAAGTCAAGGCGACATGGACCATAATGACTCCCCGTGTTTCACTGCAGGTTTGACAATAAAAGGTGTACTATGCTTGTCTTCATAAAGATGAAAGAATGAATGAATGTTTGCATGAATGAATGAATGAATGTATGTATATTTTCAGCATATGAGCAAAGTATAATTTGTATCTCTTTTGAATGTCTACAATAATGCATACGTTTTAATGTACATTTCTTAACAAAAGGACTTTCCACTTTTTGCTCAAAAGGGAGAGAGAAGAAGTAAAAATGCATGTTAACTCTCATCCCCATTCAATACTATATAATATAGCATAGAAACTATATAATATTGCATACAAATTACCTTTTTTGTTATTTTATTTTACGTACGAATTGACACATTAACTATCTGTGTGGAGAAAATGTGCTTATTTATTTATTAACCTTTATTTAACCAGGTAAGATCGAGACCTTTTTTAAAAGGGTGACCTGGGGCAAAGTAAAAGACATTTATATCTATAAGAAACATTTAAGAACAAATAAAAAGTTTACAGGTGACGTTACCAGGCAAAGTCACAGGCTTGATCTGAGGAGACGCCGACTTGTACCATAATAAGTGCAAGATAATGTAGATTTTATTTAATGCTGCTGTGGAACATTCTGTGTTTTTGTTCTGAAACATGAGATGCCAAAGCAAAGTACTCAAGAACATGTTTAAAGGCCATTAACAGCACAAATAATTTATAATACAGTATTTGTCCTTTAAGTGAAGACTGATTATTACAAATAAATGAATAGTAGAAGATGCTACAATAACTCACTGTCACTCACCCTTGTCTGGGATTTAAATATTAAACGACTGACTAAATCCAAACCATTGGTGTCTTTGTATCACAGAGAGTTGGCTCAACAGCTCACCAGGTCAATGTGCTCCAGTTTGACAGGTCGAGCCAACCCAGAAGTGGACAAGAAGTGCCCGAGGAGAAAGCTGATGGCCATTAGATCATTGATGTTGTAACCGTGGCGACACTGCTCGATTGTGGTAGACTCCCTTTGAGCTGATGGTCAAAGGATGCACATTGAACCAAACCAAAAGAATAGTGTAATCAAGGTCATTGTAGGTGATTGTTTTACACATGAGAACATACTAATGATTAATTAACTGACCTCAGAAAACACAGTTTGTACAAGAGCTATTGTGATACTTTTGTCCCAACAAAATAACAACAGCAACGGACAGATCTATGTGAATTTATGAACTGGAACAGATATAAATAACCAAAACTATGCCAGGTCCAAACTCAATTTGCAAGCCCATCAAAGCATGAAGAAGAAAACTTTAAATCCGCTTAGATCCGAACATGTTTCAGGTTTCTATAACTCATTGTTTTGGGGGAAAAGACAGTATTAAAGCCATTGCTCGTTACCTGTCCTTGTGGTGAGATTGTTAAAGGACAGATCCACTGGAGGGCCATGATGTTTCTTTCTTTGTATGATGTAGCTGTGGCCCATGTGATTAAAATTGTGTGATCACATTTCAAATAAACACATAAAATTAGTTTGATTTAGTTTTCTAATGGATTTGTATAATTGAATTGGAATGATCTCCCGTTACAAGACTGTTACCACGGTGAGTTTTGGGTGACATTATGAGTGCTTTCAGATGCTACTGTGAGAACAAACAAACAAACAAACAAACAAACACACTGTTAATTATCTCTGTACTTTCATCAAGCACAATCCTCTCTCGGAGCATTGTACACGGGCGAACAAGCACAAGAGCACTCAAATGTGCAACTGTGAGGCTGTGGATATTACAGCATGTTGTCTGTGGATATTACAGTACGTTGATGAAGCAGGTTTAGTACATACATGCAGGATCATTATATCTGTTCATTGTTTAAGATTGAATGTGATAAAGCTTGCAAACGTCTGTTGTATTACGCCTGCTGCGCTAGTTTGAGGGAAGAAACCAGCAAGACGAACTGGAAGTTGAAGATTTGGATCAGTTTTCTCTTGTATGTCTTACAAACCTGCCCACAATGTGATACTGATGGAACATTTGTAAAACAGTGTGAATGTATACTGTACAAATATGCAATTTCCTTTCTAACATTTTTGAACAGACTTCCTTTCTTCTGACTGCTAATACGCCCGCTTGACTGAGTTAACAACCAAAACGAAAGGTTCAAAGTGTTTCATTCACGTGTTTACTGAATGACGTGATATTTGTGAAGGAGAGCTTGTGTTATTGTCTTACAGGTGGTCATTAAGTCGATGACATCCCTGTGGTGAGTTTGTCTCGAAAGCTTTTTCTTTGATACAAGTGAACCAAAGGGAACGGGCTCCAGGTGCACCACGTCCCAAAGGAGCTTTTCCTGGGGGTGACAGTAGGGGGCAGTTCTGGGAATCCGGGACTGACACACATGCACAACGCCCTTAACCACTGCACCACCGGCACCACCAATTTCATAAAATATTGTTGTTTTTATATTACAAATAGTTTTTCACTGAAGTTATTAAAGGTGCACTTTGTAACCTTTCTGGTAGGGGTCTTGTCTCCGTGGAGATATTATTAAACTGGCATCAAATTATACCATGTTATTGTCTAATATACATTTTATTCTGTCCCAACTTGTTCAAACAAAACAACTTTTTCTTAGCATGGTCACTTTTTCAAAAAAGGTTCACAAAATTGTAAAAATCTTGTTGTTGTCAAGGTGCAAAATAAAACAACATCATAATAATAGTAAAACGTATAGACAATGATAAAATAAGATAAAAGGAGGGCATGCAAGATATAATGTGTACAATAAAAGTGATTTAAATACAATATATACAACAGGATGAAAACTAAAGTGACCAACAATGCCCCTGGATAATAAGAGAGTATACAAAGTCTTTATTATTCCATTTTAAAGTTAAATAGACAAATCCATTGATAAATCACAGTTCATGAGTGCTGAAGTGAGACAATCAGAAAGAATCTGACTGGCACTCGAGGCACAACAAAGAAAACTAGTGCAGTGCAATGAATTTGAGACAGAGTTATGACAATAAATATGCACTTGTATAGCGGTGCTGCTAAACAATCCGTTAATTTTTCCAAATTGTTATAGCAATTTCATAATTGCATAGCAAAACATGAAAGTGACTAACAATCAATATTTTCCATTGATATAACACGATTATTTATTTAAAATGTATTTGTAAACATTCTATTTAAAAAAAACTCTTAACAATTTAACTTTTGAACACTTTTTAAACATTTTTTCTTTGAATAACAGAAAACTTGCAAATAAAATTAGTTGTTGAACAAATTAATCAACACAAAGTCAGATGGCCTTATTTACAACTTTCTTCCATATCATCATCAATCAGATGACTATTTGCAGGAGTCTCATTTACATATTAATTGTCATTACACTCACAAAAAATATTTATTAAGCTTCTGATGGAAAAATAAAGGTTGCTGTGGCAACCATCATGGTGTATTTTATGCGTTATTCAAATTGTACCGCTCTATTTGACGTTCCATTAAATTTTTCGTTTTGCTATTTGATGACGGTCCCTAAGCACTCGTCTCAGCTCTGCACATTCGGATCAGTGTAATTCGCTGCGCCCAAAATATGCATCTGATTGTTAAAAACAAGGTTGTAGTCACTTGGCAGTGTAAATATGAATATTTTGGTAGTGTATGATCAGCAAAGACTTTTGCGTTTAGGAGCTATTGACCTCGGAAGTCTGAATCTGATGCAAACTTTAGCGCACGTGGCTCCTCCCACTTTCAGACTCGATCTGAGACAGCAGCGGGACTCGTCATGTCCACACACGTCCTACATGTGTCATGTCCACACAGCGTCCTACATGTGTCATGTCCACACAGCGTCCTACATGTGTCATGTCCACACAGCGTCCTACATGTGTCATGTCCACACAGCGTCCTACATGTGTCATGTCCACACACGTCCTACATGTGTCATGTCCACACAGCGTCCTACATGTGTCATGTCCACACAGCGTCCTACATGTGTCATGTCCACACACGTCCTACATGTGTCATGTCCACACAGCGTCCTACATGTGTCATGTCCACACAGCGTCCTACATGTGTCATGTCCACACACGTCCTACATGTGTCATGTCCACACAGCGTCCTACATGTGTCATGTCCACACACGTCCTACATGTGTCATGTCCACACACGTCCTACATGTGTCATGTCCACACACGTCCTACATGTGTCATGTCCACACAGCGTCCTACATGTGTCATGTCCACACAGCGTCCTACATGTGTCATGTCCACACAGCGTCCTACATGTGTCATGTCCACACAGCGTCCTACATGTGTCATGTCCACACAGCGTCCTACATGTGTCATGTCCACACAGCGTCCTACATGTGTCATGTCCACACACGTCCTACATGTGTCATGTCCACACAGCGTCCTACATGTGTCATGTCCACACAGCGTCCTACATGTGTCATGTCCACACAGCGTCCCCCATGTGTCATGCCGTTATTGACGATCGATTGACGAGTGATCAGAACTTTTAGGCGCTTTGTTTATACAATTGAACACGCATTTTTGTATCGCAAAAGCTGCGATGCAAAAACACTTTTTTTATGACGAATGCATCGCATTTGAGAGAAATTGCGTCGAATTTTGCGATGCGATACCGCTTATTCTGAACCCTGATATGGTTTAGCAGCAATCAAGTGTGCCCCCGGGACTGCTACGATGGCTTCAGAGGGGACAAGGAACGGCTATCGGGAGGTAAAAGAACCGCCGGTACAGGTGTGTGTGCGCGTGTGTGGCCTCCCCGCGCTGGCTGACGAAGCTACTGCGTCACACTAGATACACACCAAAGTTGCCTTGTCTCAAAATGGGGAAACTCATGTAAAACAAAAAAAGGTGTAGCCTCTAGATTTAGTTTTAATTGTTTCATGCAGTGCGATGCATACCCAAAGAGCACTGACATTGAGCCACATTATGCAAAACAGACATAGCCCCACGCTCGATCACCAGACTTAAAACAAGAGCCCCAATAGACAACTATATTCAGTGAGTGAACTGAGAAACAGGCGTCCCGGGATAATGCCTGAACACCTTGGCTCGCACTAACAACAGCCCACACTAGAAATAATAATGAATAACATCAAATTCATAGGCAGAGTTTACTGGCGTTATACTGCGTTCAAGTATTCCTCTGAGATCAGACCTTGGAGTACGGTTTTCTCCAAGTTTGTGTGTTCCACTTGTCAATTTTCAAAAAACAATTACCGGTATATTACAATAACGACTCAATAAAGTAATACAAACAAGTAAAATACTCAAATCAACCAAAATGTCCACGTCTGTCTACATTAACTTAAGTGATTTTTGGATTTTCTTTCCTTTAGTGCCGTGTAGACGTGTAGAAAAACTGTGCATTTATAACGGCAGAGGCTCAGAGGCAGCGTAGGAGCAGGTTCACAGACAAGCGTGTGGACAGTGGAGAGCAAATAAAGTTGAAATAAGACAAGTGCTATCACGGATGAAGCTGTCGGGTGTTTATCTTTCCCCAAACTCAGGGCGCAGTCATGTTCAGCGCAGGTTTTAAAGGTTTTTCTGAAAGTTTTCGAGTAGGAATACATGGAGAAATCAGCAGAGAGATGTTCCAAGCTCTTATCCACAGGTTTCAGAGTGTTGGAGAACCAGGACTGTTGCCATAGTGATCAGTTATTATATCTTTTCAATGGGGACAAGTCCTCAAAATAATGTATTCATAGGTATTCTTTTCCCACTTGAAGGACTTTCTTTTTCTTTTCTTTTTTATAGTTATCATAGCCATAGTAATCACTATGGCAACGGTTCAAGTTTTGTATCATTGTGAAACCCAAGGATATAACAAGAAGCTGAAACCCATACACTTGATGGATGTGTAAATTGTAAGGTTGATGGCACAAATGCAAATTGTTTCGTTAGTTAGCTATTTTATTTGTATTTGTATTTGTTGTCTACAATAAACCTTTACTAAACTTATAAAAATAAACTTATTTCAGTTATACGTTCCTGGTTAGAGGTTAGATCTCCACTACTGCCAATACATTATGTAGTTGTGTCCTTGAGCACGTTCACACGGCTGTCTGAATGTGTGAAATGAATGCTTCTGGTAGAGTGGTTTTCATGATGTCAAGTGTCTGCAAAAGGTAAATGATTTATGACGTGACCTTTAAGAATTTATCTTATTGGCAACTTTTACAGTCAATTTATTAAAGGACCACCACTAATATTATCCCTCCTCATCAATATGGCATAGGTATTTTATCTTGCACACCATAAAGTCACAGAAAAGTCAACTCAGGTCACGCTAGCCGCTGCACTTGTGTGATTGGGTGAGCCACTAAATCAGCCGTCTTAAATGAATGTGTCTTGATTTAACATTACAAGAGCTCAAGAGCCTCTGAACGGACCCCTTTACTCCAACTTTGTTTTTGCCAGAAAACTGTCTGTAAAATGGGCAAAAACGAAATGATCAAAATGACAGAGAGTTGTCAATTTAATTGTATGTTTGTTGTTTTTCTAATTATGGTTTAATAGTAAATCTAACAATTATTAGTCATAATGAAAATTAAAAATAACACTATAACTAAAATCCCTGGAATATAAATGCAGTATTAGACAAATTCTTAATTGTTGCAGTATTCAAAATAAATGTCTGATGCTGATTTTTTCTTTTGCTAATAGAATTCACAGAAATAGTAATAGCCGTCAAAAGTGACCAAAAGTGAACAACAGCAACGGTTTGTCGTTCCAAGATGGCAGCTGCGACAGAGAGACACAAAGTTTACTTAGAGGAAGATAACTATTTGAACACCCTGCAATTTTGGCATGTTCTCCCAATTAGAAATTATGGAGGGGTCTGAAATTTTCATCGTAGGTGTTTTTTCACTGTGAGAGACAGAATCTAAACAAATAAAGATCCGGAAATCACATTGTCCATCCATCCATCCATCCATCCATCCATCCATCCATCCATCTTCTGCTGCTTTGTCCGGGGCCTGGTAGCGGGGGCAGCAGTCTGGGCAGGGACTCCCAGACTTCCCCTCCCCAGACACTTCCTCTATCTCCTCCGGGGGGATCCCGAGGCGTTCCCAGGCCAGCCGAGAGACATAGTCTCTCCAGCGTGTCCTGGGTCTTCCCCGGGGCCTCTTCCCGGTGGGACATGCCTGAAACACCTCCCGAGGGAGGCGCCCAGGAGGCATCCGGAACAGATGCCCGAGCCACCTTAGCTGGCTCCTCTCGACGTGGAGGAGCAGCGGCTCTACTCCGAGCTCCCCCCGTGTGGCCGAGCTCCTCACCTTATCTCTAAGGGAGCGCCCAGGCACACGGCGGAGGAAACTCATTTCGACCGCTTGTATCCGCGATCTTGTTCTTTCGGTCACTACCCAAAGCTCATGACCATAGGTGAGGTCAGAACGTAGACCGACCGGTAAATAGAGAGCTTTGCCTTTCGGCTCAGCTCCCTCTTTACCACAACGGTCCGATGCAGCGACTGCATCACTGCAGCCGCTGCACCGATCCGCCTGTCGATCTCACGCTCCATCCTTCCCTCACTCGTGAACAAGACCCCGAGATACTTGAACTCCTCCACTTGGGGCAAGGACACCCCACCCACCTGGAGAGGGCAAGCCACCTTTTTCCGGTCGAGAACCATGGCCTCGGATTTGGAGGTGCTGATTCTCATCCCAGCCGCTTCACACTCGGCTGCAAACCGTCCCAGTGCATGTTGCAGGTCCGGGTTTGACGGAGCCATCAGGACAACATCGTCTGCAAACAGCAGAGATGAGATCCTGTGGTCCCCAAACCGGACACCCTCCGACCCCTGACTGCGCCTAGAAATTCTGTCCATAAAAATTATGAACAGAACCGGTGACAAAGGGCAGCCCTGGCGGAGTCCAACATGCACTGGGAACAGGTCTGACTTACTGCCGGCAATGCGAACACAGCTCCTGCTCCGGTCATACAGGGACCGGACAGCCCTGAGCAAAGGGCCCCGGACCCCGTACTCCCGGAGCACCCCCCAAAGGACACCCCGAGGGACACGGTCGAAAGCCTTCTCCAGATCCACAAAGCACATGTGGACTGGTTGGGCAAACTCCCATGAGCCCTCGAGCACCCGATGGAGGGTATAGAGCTGGTCCAGTGTTCCACGACCGGGACGAAAACCACTCTGCTCCTCCTGAATCCGAGGTTCGACTATCGGTCGGATTCTCCTCTCCAGTACCTTGGAATAGACCTTACCCGGGAGGCTGAGGAGTGTGATCCCTCTGTAGTTGGAACACACCCTCCGGTCCCCCTTCTTGAACAGAGGGACCACCACCCCGGTCTGCCAGTCCAGAGGCACGGTCCCCGAACGCCACGCGATGTTGCAGAGACGTGTCAACCAAGACAGTCCTACAACATCCAGATACTTTAGGTACTCAGGGCGGATCTCATCCACCCCCGGAGCCCTGCCACCGAGGAGTTTGCGAACAACCTCAGTGACTTCAGCTTGGGTGATGGATGAGCCAGCCTCCGAGTCCCCGGTCTCTACTTCCTCTTCGGAAGACGTGACTGAGGGATTAAGGAGATCCTCAAAGTATTCCTTCCACCGTCCGACGACATCCCCAGTTGAGGTCAGCAGGCCTCCACCCGCACCGTAAACGGTGTTGATGAGGCACTGCTTCCCCCTCCTGAGGCGCCGGACGGTTTGCCAGAATTTCTTTGGTGCCGACCGATAGTCCTCCTCCATGGCCTCCCCGAACTCCTCCCAGGCCCGGGTTTTTGCCTCCGCGACAGCACGAGCCGCGGCTCGCTTGGCCTGCCAATACCCGTCGATGACCTCCGGAGACCTACAAGCCAGAGTGGCCTGATAGGCCTCCTTCTTCAGTCTGACGGCATCCCTTACTTCCGGTGTCCACCACCGGGTTCGGGGGTTGCCGCCACGACAGGCACCGGAGACCTTGCGACCACAACTCCGAGCAGCCGCATCAACAATGGAGGCGGAGAACATGGTCCACTTGGACTCAATGTCCCCAACCTCCCCCGGGACATGGGAGAAGCTCTCCCGGAGGTGCGAGTTGAATATCCTACTGACAGAGGGCTCCACTAGACGTTCCCAACAGACCCTCACAATGCGCTTGGGTCTGCCAAGTCTGTCCGGCTTCCTCCTCCGCCAGCGGATCCAACTCACCACCAGGTGGTGATCGGTTGACAACTCTGCCCCTCTCTTCACCCGAGTGTCCAAGACACGCGGCCGGAGGTCTGATGACACGACAACAAAGTCAATCATTGACCTCCGGCCTAGGGTGTCCTGGTGCCATGTGCACTGATGGACACCCTTGTGCTTGAACATGGTGTTCGTTATGGACAATCCGTGGCTAGCACAGAAGTCCAATAACTGAACACCGCTCGGGTTCAGATCGGGGAAGCCGTTCTTCCCGATCACCCCTCTCCAGGTGTCACTGTCATTGCCCACGTGGGCGTTGAAGTCCCCCAGTAGAACAACGGAGTCCCCGGTCGGTGCACTGTCCAGTACCCCTCCCAAGGACTCCAAGAAGGCCGGGTACTCTGCACTGCTGTTCGGCCCGTAGGCCGCCACAACAGTGAGAGACCTGTCCCCCACCCGAAGGCGGAGGGACGCGACCCTCTCGTTCACCGGGGTAAACTCCAACACGTGGCGGCTGAGCTGAGGGGCTATCAGCAAGCCCACACCAGCCCGCCGCCTCTCCCCGCGGGCAACACCAGAGAAGTGGAGCGTCCAGCCCCTCTCGAGGAGATGGGTTCCAGAGCCCAAACTGTGCGTGGAGGTGAGGCCGACTATATCTAGTCGGTATCGCTCAACCTCCCGCACAAGCTCAGGCTCTTCCCCCCCCAGCGAGGTGACATTCCATGTCCCCAGAGTTAGTCTCTGTGTCTGGAGATCTGGTTGCCGAGGCCCCTGCCGTCGACTGCCGCCCAGATCTCTCTGCACCGGCCCCTTATGGATCCTCCTGCGGGTGGTGGGCCCACGGGAGGGCGGCCCCACGTCGCTCTTTCGGGCTGTGCCCGGCCGGGCCCCGTGGGGTAAGACCCGGCCACCAGGCGCTCGCCATGGAGCACCCATCCCAGGCCTGGCTCCAGGATGGGGCCCCGGTGACGCCGATCCGGGCGACGTAAACGGCCTTGTTCGTGTCGTCGTCATAAGAGGCTTCTGAACCGATCTTTGTCTGACCCGTCACCTAGGACCTGTTTGCCTTGGGAGACCCTACCAGGGGCATGAAGCCCCCGACAACATAGCTCCCGGGATCATTCGGGCACTCAAACCCCTCCACCACGTTAAGGTGTCGGTTCAAGGAGAGGGAAATCACATTGTATGATTTTAAAATAATTTACTTGTATGTTATTGTTGCAAATAATTCTTTGAACACGCGCCAATCAATTGATTGGCTCTGAAAGACCTTTTAGTCTGCCTTTAAAATGTCCACCTCCACTCCACATGAACCTGTTTGAGCTTGTTTGCTGCATAAAGACCCCTGTCCACTCAACAATCAGTCAGACTCCAACTACTGCCATGGGCAAGGCCAAAGAGTTGTCAAAATACACCAGAGACAAAACTGTAGACCTCCACAATTGGCAAGCAGCTTGGTGCAAAAAAGATCAACTGTTGGAGCAATTGTTAAGAAACGGAAGAGGATAATGATGACTGTCAGCCTCCTTGGATTTGGGCTCCATGCAAGATCTCACCTTGTGGGGGATCGATGATGATAAGAAGGGTGAGGAATCAGCCCAGAACTACACGGGAGGAGCTGTTCAATGACCTGAAGAGAGCTGAGATCACAGTTTCAAAGACATAGTTACAATCGGTAATACACTACGCCAACATGGTTTAAAGTGTAGTTGGAGATGTAATCGCTAACTTAGATTCGGGAACAGGACCACGCCTCAACCTCTTACCTCCCCAGCAACCACACCTCCACTCTTTAACCACGCCTCTTATTACCCAGAAGGCCTATATATGCAAAGGCCAATCCCAGCATCTCTTGTTGTCTCTGCTCTCTCGATAGAGAGACACTCTCATTCAAACCAACCATGATCGGTCAGTTCTCCCCAGGACTCACCCAGCGTGATTCCACAGCTCCAAAAACCATCAGCTCCTCCGCACCTGCGTCTCTCACGGACCCCACCTCCGGGCGTCCACACAGAACACCGACCTCCACTCCACAGCAACGGCCTGGACCCACGCGCGCTCCTTCTCGCTCTCTGCCCCTCATTTTTACCGGGCGCTATCCGAGCTTCCGGAGCGGGGCACGGCTCCCGCGCCGGCCGGCGCGCTCCGTGCGTTGCTCCGTGTGCTGCGCCAGGCGCGCGTCTCCACTCAGGTGGACAACAGAGACCGTACCGCAGCGGGTTGTACAACTCAATTTAAAGCCAGATTAAACAACGTTCATAGGGACTCTGCAATGTCCCAGCTTGTCTTAACAATGTTGAGTTCAAACGCTCCCTCTTTTCTCAAACTTTCTCATCAATTCTCATCACCTTTGCTGCAGCTGCACTCGACTCCCTCAACATTCTTTCCTCTATCCCTCCTCTGTACCTACATTTTACTGCACGTACCATCAACGTACCATCTTCTCTGCGCTGGCTCTTTACCATCCACTATCATTCTGGCTTAAGCTAATCTTTCTTTCACCTTCTGTTCATGCTGTTCATCGTTCCTACTCTTCTCATGTGAACTCTCAAGCTTCCTTTTTCTTTTCTCATGCAACCTTCACACCTCGTAGGCTCACAATTCATGCTTCCACTAAATTACTTTCATGTCACATTCAGCTGTCTGGCTTCGCCGCCACATGTTAGCCACAGGTATCTTCAAAGATTCTGTTTCTAGCATTGCGGCAGGTTCTCATCTTCTCATTCGCATATTACCTTAAGTAAAAAAAAAAAAAAAAAAAAAAAATTAAAAATTTCCCCAGCTCTGGCTTTTCATGCTACCTCATCTTTCCATGTTCGCCTTGCAGCTCAACGCGCAGGCTCAACGCGCAGGCTCAACGCGCAGGCTCAACGCGCAGGCTCAACGCGCAGGCTCAACGCGCAGGCTCAACGCGCAGGTTCAACGCAACTCTCATTTCTCAGCTCAACGCACAGCTCACAGCTCAATAGCTCAATTCACAGCTACAGCTCAAATAGCTCAATTCACAGCTACAGCTCAATAGCTCAATTCACAGCTACAGCTCACAGCTCAACTCACAGCTACAGCTCAATAGCTCAGCTCACAGCTCAATAGCTCAGCTCACAGCTCAATAGCTCAGCTCACAGCTCAATAGCGCAGCTCACAGCTCAATAGCGCAGCTCACAGCTCAATAGATCAACTTACAGCTCAATAGCTCAACTTACAGCTACAGCTCAATAGCTCAACTTACAGCTACAGCTCAATAGCTCAACTTACAGCTACAGCTCAATAGCTCAATTTACAGCTACAGCTCAATAGCTCAATTTACAGCTACAGCTCAATAGCTCAACAGCTCAACTTACAGCTACAGCTCAACTTACAGCTACAGCTCAATAGCTCAACAGCTCAGTTACAGCTCCGAGCTACTACTCTCAGCTACAGCCCTCAGCCAACCCACATGTCACAACTTACAGCTCAGTTACAACTGCAGCTCACTCAGACCCCGCCAGCAGCACGCTCGCCCCAGAGCATCCACGCTCGCCCCAGAGCATCCACGCTCGCCCCAGAGCATCCACGCTCGCCCCAGAGCATCCACGCTCGCCCCAGAGCATCCACGCTTGCCCACGAACATCCAGAGCATCCACGCTCGCCCACGAACATCCACGCTCGCCCACGCTCGCCCCAGAGCATCCACGCTTGCCCCAGAGCATCCACGCTCGCCCACGAACATCCAGAGCATCCACGCTCGCCCACGAACATCCACGCTCGCCCACGCTCGCCCCAGAGCATCCACGCTTGCCCCAGAGCATCCACGCTCGCCCACGAACATCCAGAGCATCCACGCTCGCCCACGAACATCCACGCTCGCCCACGCTCGCCCCAGAGCATCCACGCTCGCCCACGCTCGCCCCAGAGCATCCACGCTCGCCCACGCTTGCCCCAGAGCATCCACGCTCGCCCCAGAGCATCCACGCTCGCCCCAGAGCATCCACGCTCGCCCACGCTCGCCCCAGAGCATCCACGCTCGCCCCAGAGCATCCAGAGCATCTACGCTCGCCCCAGAGCATCCAGAGCATCTACGCTCGCCCCAGAGCATCCAGAGCATCTACGCTCGCCCCAGAGCATCCAGAGCATCTACGCTCGCCCCAGAGCATCCAGAGCATCTACGCTCGCTCCAGAGCATCCAGAGCATCTACGCTCGCCCCAGAGCATCCAGAGCATCTACGCTCGCCCCAGAGCATCCAGAGCATCCTCACTCGCCCCAGAGCATCCTCGCTCGCCCCAGAGCATCCTCGCTCGCCCCAGAGCATCGCAGCCACGCTCGCCCCAGAGCATCCTCGCTCGCCCCAGAGCAGAGCAGCCACGCTCGCCCCAGAGCAGCCATTCATCCCTCCATTCATCCCTCATCCCGCTCTATTCCCCCCCCCTCCCCTTCCCCATTCATCCAAACCATTCGACCCCTTCCCCATTCATCCCACATCCCACTCAAGCTTTTCCGCATCCTCAGAGCCCCGCCCGCAGCCACACGCTCGCTCAGAGCCCCGCCCCGCAGCCACACGCTCGCTAAGAGCCCCGCCGGCAACACGTTCACTCCAAGCACGAATCTCATCAGCAGCCGCGCCCACGCGCTCGCCCCGACCCATGGCAGCATCCTCATGCTCGCCCCAATCCATGTATTCATTTCCCAGAGCCTCTCTCTGAGCCACCGGGCACAGGGACGTCTACCACAGAGCCACCGGGATACGCCCCTCTGGTTCTCAACAGTCTCTCCTTCGACCCTCTGCTCGTACAGAGTCCGTTCTCCACTCGATCTTTCGACTCTTCATTCATCCCTCCCTTAATCACTCATCCCGCTCTATTCCCCCCCCTCCCCTTCCCCATTCATCCAAACCATTCGACCCCTTCCCCATTCATCCCACATCCCACTCAAGCTTTTCTGCGTCCTCACCAGGGTCTCATCGGGCACCGGGAAGCAGTCTCTCTCCGGAACAGTCACCGGGCACCGGGATGCCCGGAAGAGTGCCTGAAGAGTGGGTCCAGCTCGCCTCCGACGGTCCCTCTTCGGCCTGAAGAGTGGGTCCAGCTCGCCTCTAGATGGTCCCTCTTCTGCCTGAAGAGTGGGTCCAGCTCGACTCAGACGGTCCCTCTTCTGCCTGAAGAGTGGGTCCAGCTCGCCTCCGACGGTCCCTCTTCTGCCTGAAGAGTGGGTCCAGCTCCAGTCTCCTTGTGTCCGTCTGTCCGTCTGTGAGAGTCGGATCTCTCCTTCACTGGAACTCCTCCAGGTTTCTACGCTTTTTTCCCAAAGAGGTTTTTTTGTAGTTTTTCCTGGCCGAGAAGGAGAGTCTAAGGACAGAGGACCCTGGGACATCGTCCCTCGCCACCACAGACATTGTCTGACTCCCTCGCCACCACAGACATTGTCTGACTTCATCGCCACCACAGACATTGTTGATTCATTTCTCCCTGTGGCCCTCAGAGGCAACTGTTGTTGTGATTTTGGGCCTTACAAAAATAAATTGATTTGATTTGATTTGATGCTCATCCATCTCACATTCCCTCCTTCTTTTCAGAAGAAACATCTCTCAACGTGCACCTTATCCACCGCTCATCGGTCGGTGCATTGGAGACCGCTCGGAGCGCTCCGGCCCCTTCCAACCCATTCCAGCTGCCGTGCGTACTAAACGGTCCTCAGGCGCTTAGTCTCCTCTACCAGGCATTCAAATAATGCCAGAATTATACCCCACTATCGTTCTGGACATTTTGGGGGTTTGATCAGTCGGAAGGCTTATTCTACACCTCTCTAGTAGATCAATAAGGGATATCTTATTATGCGCAACTCATAATACTCTATTCCCCTCTATCAATCCGTCTCCTGCATTGCTCATACTCAAGTCACCGTAATTGACCAACTCCTACTCTCGATGCACCGTCCCAAATCCGATGCTCTACGATCGCTTCAATTCCTACTCCTCAATACTACTACCCTCATATCTTTCATTCCTCTCATTCTCAATCTCATTCATCTCAATTAAGTTCCCTCGTTCATCGCTCATATTGACTTCTTTGCTACCCGCAGCTCGTCAACTCCTAAATCCATGCAAACATCTCGCTCTCCACTCCGGAGCAAGGAGACTCCACCATAAATCCAGTTCTATCGACTGTCCGTTCAATCCCATCACTCTTGCATTTCATTCTCCATCTGCTTCCGTCGACGACCACAAACGCTAAAACACTATTCAAATGTACCAGAATTAACCCTCGTCTCAGTAACGGACGGACTGCTTTCGATTTCATCCAGCTACTCTTCAAGAGTGCTGGCTATCCAGCTCCTCTTCCCCCGTGCCACTCGTAACATTATTTTCAGCCAGGCTTACGTCAAGATCCAGATCAACTTCCTTCATTTAAATCATTTTGGGGGTTCTGAATCGGCTGGGCTGATTACCCGAGACAGAGCCCCCAACCTGAGTCTCTACCCAGCCATCTCATCGATCTCTCTCTCTCTCATCTCATCGATCTCTCTCGCTCTCGCTCCCGCTCTATCGCTCTCTCTCTCGATATCGCTCTATCGCTCTCTCTCACGATATCGCTCTAGCGCTCTCTCTCTCTCTCTCTCACTCTCTCGATATCTCTCTCTCTCGATATCTTGCTCCCTCGATATCTCTCTCTCTCATCTCATCGAGCTCTCTCTCTCATCTCATCGAGCTCTCTCTCTCATCTCATCGAGCTCTCTCTCTCATCTCATCGAGCTCTCTCTCATCCCATCGAGCTCTCATCGATCTCTCATCGACCCATCATGACTTATCAATAAACATTCTTTCGTATTTCATTGTTGTGGCGTGGTCCTTGCTAGTGAAGTGTAGTTGGAGATGTAATCGCTAACTTAGATTCGGGAGCAGGACCACGCCTCAACCTCTTACCTCCCCAGCAACCACACCTCCACTCTTTAACCACGCCTCTTATTACCCAGAAGGCCTAAATATGCAAAGGCCAATCCCATCATCTCTTGTTGTCTCTGCTCTCTCGACCCCACCCTCCCACCCCATGTCTCCATCATCGTCACCTTAACACATAACCATCCATGGAGGGGGGGTTCTGAATCGGCTGGGCTGATTACCCGAGACAGAGCCCCCATCCTGAATCTCTACCCAGCCATCTCATCGATCTCTCTCTCTCTCATCTCATCGATCTCTCTCGCTCCCGCTCTCGCTCTCGCTCTATCGCTCTCTCTCTCGATATCGCTCTAGCGCTCTCTCTCTCTCTCTCTCTCTCTCTCGCTCTCGCTCTCTCGATATCTCTCTCTCTCGATATCTCTCTCTCTCGATATCTCGCTCTCTCGCTCCCTCAATATCTCTCTCTCTCATCTCATCGAGCTCTCTCTCTCATCTCATCGAGCTCTCTCTCTCATCCCATCGAGCTCTCATCGATCTCTCATCGACCCATCATGACTTATCAATAAACATTCTTTCGTATTTCATTGTTGTGGCGTGGTCCTTGCTAGTGAAACCTTCTTAAGTCAGCACATGTCAAGGCCTGTCTCAAATTTACCGATGATCATCTGGATCAGGGGTGACCAACCAGTCAGAGACTAAGAGCCACATTTTTTACTGTGTTACGGCAAAGAGCCACATCATACACATGGCACACACGAACATCACCCCATCCCTTCCTCTTACACACAAACCTCTGCTCAGCCAAATTATTATTATTATTAACAATATCATGTCACACACCAACATGATAATGACAGATATTGACTCCTACACTACTAAGACCACAAGCCAGTCATTTTCAACAATGAACATTGTGTCTCACACACAAACCCTCAGTTCAACACAGTCCACAAACAAAAACATAATCATTTACACACCATAGTGAAGTTCAATATTGGTGGTTTTCTTTTAGATGAGGGCTGTCTTCCCTTATTTTGGATGGGGTATTTTGAAATGTGGACGGGCATTATCGATTGCAAGGACGGGGTCATTTTTATTAATACATCTTTGAAAAAAGGGAATATTATCATTAAATCGGGCCGGGAAGCATTTCATTAAAGTCCGCCTAGGGCCGCGTCTTGACAGTTTACTGTTTACAAGTGAAAATTTGCATGCTGCGCGCTGATTGGTTGACAAAGTTTGTGTGCTTGGCTCTGATTAACTGCCGAGCCGTGATCCGGAGAATGCCGAAGCTCCACTTCCGCAGGAAAGTCAATATGATATGAGAGGCGTGCGGTCGCCTCCGCGCAGAGCGCCGTCTGGCACAACACAAACACAAATGTTGATATGAACATAAAAGAGCCGCATGAAACCAGGCAAAGAGCCGCATGTGGCTCGGGAGCCGCGGGTTGGCCAGGCCTGATCTGGAGTGTGTGCAAAGCTGGTCAAGAACAACTGGAAACTTTGACCTCTTTGATTGTAAACGAAGGCTTCTGTACCAAATATTAACATTGATGTTCTCAGGTGTTCAAATACGTATTTGGTGCAATAACAAACAAATAAAAGGCTTGAAAAATCATACAATGTGATTACGGATTCTCACAGTGGTGAGAAGCAGGGTGTTCAAATAAATATTCTCCTCACTGTACTTCTTTGGTCATTTTAATACTAAACAACAAAAAGAGGAAACACATCTATATACTATTATAGACTATAAATGTAACAGAAAACCAAGTTAAGTTAAGTTAAAAGACAAAATAAATATTTACAATAGTAATCATGTATGTAAAATAACCAAATAAAATATACATAGAAGAAAACTATTGATTTTAGTTCTCCTTATCTATACATTATGGGCACAAAACTATTTAATGCATTTCAAGCAATAAGCATACACTTGAAGGTGCATTTCAGCAGAATATAATATGGTAGCTATAAAAGTATATTTTTTAACTTAAAACATTTCAAATCAACCCTATTGTATAGAATATAAGCATATGACTTTCCAAGTCAGTGGAAAAGTTAGTGAAACATGACTCTTGGTGGAGCTTTTGGTTCCTTTGGCAGTCCGACATTCGACAGGGGTTTGAATGAGGGCTTTTACTCCATGTAGCAGATATGAATAGTACAATAATGCATTACATTTTAGCACGTAACTAGGCTCTTATCAGATGTTTTTTTGTAGTGCCGCTGTTCGCTCTGGGAGCGCCTCATTGCGCAGCTGGGTGTGTGTCCAGTGGTCCTCTGAAGCTATGGGTCATTCCAAGCCTAGTTTAAAGCCCCAGTACCGCGTGCCCTCAAAGTGTAATGTCTCTTGTGATGGGCTGGAGCAAGCATTAAGTTGATGTGTCTGTCTGTGTTTTTAAAATAATAGCCCACCACGCGTCCAGCTCAACCACTGCTTCCTTTTTTATTTAACCTGTTTTATCTTATAAGTGCTGCTCCCTGGTGTGATCTGGACCATTTCTTGTTGAAAGCTGTGATGATTGAATGCACTTCATCATTGTATTTCTTTTAATATGAAATCTGTAAAGGAACCAAGACCAGTTTAAACCATTTCATTCACAAAACTAGCTAAATTTATTGATAAATTTAGCTAAAAATGTAACAACTTAACTCTTATCAATATACGAACCTGTGTCCTTGTTTACTGATGTTAATCGCATTATACAAGTAGAGGCCTTACCCTCGCATGCTCCACAAAACTATTATATCACTGAATCAACAAAGATTAGTATATTTTATTGACACAGGGAAGAGAAAAATCATGTACCTTGCTTCCAAGTCAGCGAACAAAAACACACGCTCACAAAGCCGCCGTGGCACAGAGTGAAATGGCAGCTCGGAGAATGCTTTATTGATTTGTGATCATGTCTGCAGTGGCATTTAATTATTTTTAACCGGAAAAGTAAATTCTAGCAAGTAATTTATTACAAATGTCACAGCAACTCTGTCTCAGTCTATGTGCTCGCATTGACGCCTGCTTGTGGCTTCAGAAAAGTTTACAGCATCTGCCTTTATTTTATGAATGATGCATTTTTTTTGGAAACCGTGCTGTGCTGAAACGCTCTCCCCCTTTCTCTCTCTTTCTTTCTCTGTCCTTTTCTTTCTTATAGTATAGCGTAAAACACATACTTTGAACACGTACAACTGCAGTAGGAGGCTACCAAGGCGCTAATGCAGGGGTGGGCAAACTACGGCCCGCAGGCCACATGTGGCCCGTTTGTCTTTATAATCCGGCCCGCCAAGCCAAACATGCCAAGTACTATTGAGAAAAAAAATAAATAAATAAAAATATATATATATATATATATATATATATATATATATATATATATATATATATATATATATATTTTTTTTTTTTTTTTTTTGCCCTCAAGCATCTCTCTGCACTTGTATCTTTAATAAATATGATGTGAAATGAATTAAACAATAGATTCAATAGTCTATATTTGACAGAAAAGTTACATTTTTTGATATTTAATTTTTTAGATTTTTTTTTCACACCAATAATCTCGGGCCGGCCCTTGCCTGGATTCGAATATGGCCCTCGGAGGAAAATAATTGCCCACCCCTGCGCTAATGCTATCCTGCAAGGTAAAGACATTTATTTGGCATAGTCCTGTCAAAAGAAAGTAGCTGTGGTGGAGTTGGGGAGTTGATGATGTTTGCTTGAGGTACAAAGTAAGTTATACACATTTGAAATTCTTTATTTGTGTAATGTTTTGCATGTATTTGTAGTCAATCCAATTCAAAATCAGGCATGAAACAATCAAACTGCGAATGGAGCGAAAGAACAGAAACAAACCGGAGTCTCAGTGGACTCAGAGGAAGTCAAAGTGAAATGCTGAGATTGGCTAAACCACAAGTGACAGGAACAAACAGTGTCTTGTTCAAAGTCACATGACCGAATACCAGGGGGCAGCGGTCCTGTGCATTACCTTTAATATAATCATAAGGTGCCAAAAAGAATGTGTACTTTTCAATGTGTTAGCTTGTCTGTGTTTGTCAGCAGGCTCAGGAGAAACAATAGTGCTTTAGTGGAAAAGGCTGGGACTTTTGCCAAGGACAAATCTATCACAGAGAATCACAGGAGCGGAGGGCAAAGTTTTTAATTGTGTCCTGTCATTGCATACAAGAGGTGAGGGCCTAAATTCAACTTTAGAATGAAAGAATCTATGGGTAAAATATGTACTTACGACTTGGAAATAACCATTCAAAACATACAATATAAAAAAAATATGTGAAAATCTTAAACTGGTTGGCTTATGACTAAGGTTTTAACAGAAGTGGCCTGAGATTCAAGGTCTGTATTA
The DNA here is from genome assembly GCF_026437365.1 of Eucyclogobius newberryi. Taxonomy (NCBI): domain Eukaryota; kingdom Metazoa; phylum Chordata; class Actinopteri; order Gobiiformes; family Gobiidae; genus Eucyclogobius; species Eucyclogobius newberryi. The sequence continues at coordinate 16,498,515 of NW_027315835.1, forward strand.
CAAAAGGTATAGAAGTTTTTCGCCAGATTGAAAAAGAAAATCAAAGGAATAGCTTTGACATGTTGAAAGAATTATTTGGCTGGAGAAATAGGATTTGTACACTGTAGGTTACAAAAAAAATGACAAAAGAAATTGACCAAAACTATGTCCATAACACTTATAAATCAGAACGTTAAAGAGGAAATAGTATAGAAAACACACACACACACACACACACACACACACACACACTATATAAATGTATTAACAATTTGGACAGCCACTCTAGTAAATATATTAAAAATAAAGGGGAAAGAGATGGTAAATATGTATTGACTGAAGAAGAATGGGAAAATATATTTACATCCCAATAGCGGAAGACATCACAAGAATTCTGCTGGAAAAATGTATCAAGTTTTTTCATAGCACCAATGTCAAAGTGTCCACTATTAACAAGGAAATGCTGACTGCTGGAAAACCTTTGCCTGACAAGCCATTCCCAACACGTTTTGGCAAACTTATCAAAACTGTGTGTGGGTCTGGGGCTCGACCGCTACATTTCAATTTCTAGGGCGGAGTTTAGCGAGCAGAGACAGAACCAACCACATAAACCCAGAAGTGACGCAAAAAATGCTTTACTATTACGTAGCCCATGTCAACAAGGCGTGTTCCGCGTTATCCGTCCCCGAACGCAGAAAATTTCTCCTGAATAGCGATGACGCCCTTTGTATAACCGCATCTAACGCACGTTCATCACGGCGAGTAAAGCGGACTTTCCTGAGAGCAGAAGTAAACACTCGGTCACGAGCCGGGTCACGAGCCGGGTCACAACCCTGGGATTGGATAGTTAAATGGATGACCGACGACTTCATTCGGTTTGACTCAGATTCCAGACCCTTACGCATTCGAACAGAATGTGGGCGGGGCTGGCGGGTCAGGCCTGTGCCAGTAGGGCCACCATTAGCATGTTTTTTGGGACTTCTGTTACTCAGAAATATTAGACTGAGATTTTCAAGTGCTACAGACTGTTTTTAACGTCACCATACCCCTCGATTTCCGCCATGGATACAAAAAATGGACACGTCTGGAACATTCTATTGGCTGCAGGGAAAAAGAGTCATCACTGAGAAATGGATGACACGAACTCAACCAATGATGAAAGACTGAAATTATATTATAATTGATGTTCAGAAAATGGAGTAGATTATGCTAAATTTGAAAATTGACAAAATGGTTTGGACCAAATTGGACAATTATGCTGGACTACATATTTGAGACACAAATGTGACACATTGTTTTGTTTGCGATTTGAAACATGAATGTCCTTTTTACATTTGGTTTTAAAATAAAGTAGAGATGCACATTAGAAAAGTACATTTATAGCAGATATTCTTAACCTTTACTCTACACTCCACTACATTCAAGAGCAAGTATCTGTACTTTCTTCCGCACTGTATTTTCTAAAATAATTGAAAAGTAAAAAGTACTTCTTGTCTTGTTTGAGGGGTTATTTTAAGCACGTTCATGGTGGCATCCCACCTATAGGTATTACATTAAAGTTTTCAAGCAAAAAAATTTAATACTTTTACTTCAGTACATTTTTCGCTCCTGTATCTGTACTTTTAGTTCTTCCTCCTCTGACACTTACCTTATGTCGCCCTTTTGAAAGTCAATAAAAAGTAGTGCTTTGTGATGAGTATTTACCTTTTAATTTAAGTCCAAATCGAGGCACTGCAGGTTAGCTTCCTGGGCTATACTGTAATGAGATCGATTTTAGTAAAATAGTAACTAAGCGTATGTCTTTTACTCAACACTTTGGGAGCAGGAGTCTGTGTCTGTGGCTGCACTTGTCCTCTGTCACTGGGGTTGCTGTGCTGGACAGTGAAAGTTTGTCCCTCCTCCACGCTCCATGTTCTCGAGGGCCGCCTCCTCAGCCTCTATCGTTCCCAACATAAATCACAGCTGACAGTCAATAAGCTCCTTGTCTAAAAGTTTTAAGTGGCCACCAAGAGGTCAGAACGTCTGAAATACCTCAGAGAGCGGTACAAGCGAGGAGACACACACTATCTGCTATCTGAGCACCAGCGTTGGACTGATGTAGCGTGTCACGGACTGCAGCTGGGACCAAGACTCACAGAGATAAAAGTATCAATGAGGCGATATCAAAGAAGAGAAAGTGATTTATGGAAGGCGGCTAAATGTGTGTAAATCAAATCATGTCTTTATGTGTCATCAATCCCAAAGCACTCAATTTGTCAGTATTAAGACAATTTTAACTTTTTCTGTGTTTACCTTTTGCGTAAGTACCTGCTCTGGGACTTTGCAATTACATATATGTTTGTGGAGGCTAAAATTGTTACTGCTGACAAGTAAATTGTGGTTAGGTTTGTTATAATAAGTACAGCAAACTAAAAAAATGAATAACTTGAATAGTGTTTAAGTGTCTCAGTGGAGATTGAAATGCCAAGCTTCACCACTGATCCCATAAAACAACTACTGCTGATTACAAAAATGGCAACTATTATCTAATTTGACTATAATAAACTTTAATTAAACAATAATGGCCATGACTGAGCTACTGCTGTGAATGATATAAAGTAAGGCAAGGCAAGTTTGAAGGAGCCATATTATGCTCTTTTGCAGGAATTTGTAATAAACTGTAACATAGATAAATAACTGTTCTACATTTCGTTCTTTTTAAACTGCTAAATTGATCTAAAACATTTTAATAATAGAAATATTACCATAGTCTTCCAGTTCAATAATGTGGAATTGATAAGCACCGCATTTTTCATAGTTGTATTTCAAAGTAGAAACCAGTGAAATTGTATTTATTGTTGGTTTTATTGTTGAAAAATGGCAACTACACAACATTCCTGAACTGTAAGTAGATGATCCAGAGTCTAAGTTAATGGGCGGGGACAGAGGTTATGTGAAAACTGATTTAAAGGCAGGCCAAAACAGGATTACTCAGACATACAATACATTAATCAAACTACAACTTTGAGAAAGATCAACATAAGAAAATGCTATTGTAACATGGTTAATATCTCATAATGGGGGGTCTCCTTTAAAGAAGATCAACAACCAAAACAAGATCAAACCCCCCCCCCCCCTTTGACACAGATGGCGCGCGGAAAAATCTATAAACTCATCTCATGTGGACCGTAAAAGACAGAAGCAGACGCGCTGATCCTCCCATCAGCCCCCTGTGCCCTGCATTGGTCACACGTGTATCACACAGCGCTTTGAATGAATGATAATGTAGCTGCCGGCGTTAATAAAAAATATGGAAATGGCAAAGCTTTCCGGGTGTTCGTGTGTATACTGTACGCCATGCTTGCCCCGCATTTGTAAATGAGGTGTGAAATGACAAATCATACCGTGAGGACGGATAAATGAAGACGGTGATGGGGAGAGGAGAGGCGATGTAGTCATTGCTCCTGTCGACTTCTTTATCGTGTCGGGAGAAATGGTCCACTGGGCTGTTATACATTCATTATATGTTTGAAATGATTATGTTTTAGCAGGTGGGATTGCAGAGGTAACATGTCTTATTCTTCTAAGCAAGTAAATGTCTTTCTTTTACCCCATGGAGTTTGTACTTAGTGAAGAAATCTGACCGCTGCGCACTGTCAACTTGTAATTATTTAATGTTCGATTGATTGCGAACTCGGTAAAAAGCATCTGATACGTCACATTGTTCAGTTAATGAAAGTGAGCTGGTGCAGCTTTGATATCTAAAAGAAGCGTCCTAAAAATAGAGCCAAATAGTTTGTGAGTGCCAAAAATGACCAACAGCAAGGCAAGGCAAGTTTATTTGTAGAGCACATTTCATACACAAGGCAATTCAAAGTGCTTCACACAGCAGGAAAAATGCATTCAAATCACAAAGAAATTACAGAAACAGAAATACAATAAAATTAACTAAATAAAAAATAAAAAACATCTAGCCAAATCCAAATTTATCTGACCACATTGGCAGGCATTCCAGATACTCCTTCCCATATTTATGTGACATTGCAGCATGACAGGTGTCTCAGGGATGGACACATCACTTTTAGATTGATTTGTTCCCATATCTGCGCGCTTTCTGCAAACTGCACACGTCTGTGATGAGCGTATGTTTCTTTCAGTAAAAATTTCACAGATTGAATATCCGATACAGCTATAATTTTATCTTCATTCATGCTTGTTCCTGTAAGTCTTCTCCTCTTTGAACCTCAAAAAAACTCTGGTCCAAATTTCTTAGGTGGAGATTTGAGATCTTCAAGTCCATAAATCATCGTCGGACTCGTTCTGAGCATTCCTGCCGTCAAATTGCATTCATTACAACTGCATTACCGGTACATCAAGGGCAAGCTAGCTTTTTTTTTGTTTCCCTATGGTAATTCGTTCTGCTCCCAGTAGATGGAGAGATAACAATTCCTGATGAGGGAACGCCTCAGAAATACAAAGTGAGTTTAAGGTCCTCAAGAGCATGTTCAAAGGACGATAACAATACAGATAATGCGTATGTGTCATTTGAGAAAGGCTAGTCCAAAACATGAAGCATTAACTTGGATGAAAGACCACATTACGGCTAATGTCTTATAGATCTAAGTCCAACCACATTAGGCCACTATCTAATGTACTCATTGCCAAAAAGTAAAGTCTATTCCTAATCACGCAGAGCAGAGAATAATTTGGCTGCTTGGTAGAAATGTGAATATTACTTTATAATCTGATTGGAAACGCAGTACAGCTTATTGGAAAGTGGTGAAAGCCAAAGTTATTTCAGTGTCTATTTTTGTTTTAATATTGTAATGTAGAAGCAGGAAACTCACATGCATTGTTTTCAGGTTTAAATCTAAAGGTGCGTTCACATTCTGCACATAAAGCTTAGCAAAATTGGGCCTAACCAGTCTGACAGCACTATAACATACTAATCTTTGGCCCAACAGGCTGTCAAATGGCAAATGGGTCAAATGCAAAGGACACAGAAGCATTTATGGCTGCGTTAACATTGATATTTGGTGTTAAATTTAGCCCATTTCAGTCCTGATGTAGACTTGGTTTGGTCCTGTTCTAGTCCTTGTTTGGTCCTGATCTAATCCAGGTTTAGTTTTGGGTTTAGTCCTGGTTCAGTCTCAATTTTAAAATGGTGAACGTGCAAGTGTGAACCTATCTTAATTGTAGCCAAGCATTATGTACGAGACATTCTTACTATGCATCAATTGTTGAACTGCTAATCGTAAGTAATAGCTGTTTCTTCCCGCTGTGGGATACAGTTATGTTATTTGCATTAATTTGACGCTACTCACGTACATAGCTAGAAAGGTCATTATAACTGACAGTACAACTTTTATTTATACCGTATAACTTTTCTATTTTGGATCACTCTTGCCAAATCTCCTCTTTATGCCCGACTCGACGGCTTCACAACACTCTGGCTGTGACCCAGTGAATAAGGTGTAGATGTTGAATGATGTGTCGTAGCACAGAAGGGCTCCAACAGGGGGCGCTGGCTGTCGACTTCAGAGCCTGCCATGTTTTGATCAGGACAAGGGACAAACGCGCACTGCCAGGTTAGATAAACTCCACACTTGCAGTTAACATCTGGGCTGGACGCTCATTGAATATTTAAGAGCTCGGCCTCTTTGGAGCGTGTGCGTTCTGTTGGAAAGATGCCAGCAATTTTAAAAGTCAGACCGGGTGCATGGTTTATAATACTCTAGTGAATCAGGTCAACTAGGTTAGCACAACTTTAACAGAGAATATATTGAGAATAAATGTAAACAATCCCTCAACTAGCAAGTCAATGCCTCAACAAAGCACTTCGATCAATTTAAATAATCGAGCGTCTATCATCAAATATTGGGATTTAGAACTTAAAGCCCCACTGTGTCTGTTTTTTTTTGTTTTTTTTACTATAATGATATACAAAAAAACAGTGGCTTGTATCTCCACATCTCCTCCTGCTTGTCTCCATGGACATGTTGCTTTTGCAATAATAATCTACAGTATGGAATAAAATGTATTCATCTCCATTAAGATATCTGAAGTATGATTAACTTTTTATGTCCATGGAATTGTGCAGGGTTATGGTATTAAAGTAGTTTAGTCCTAATTTAAACCTGAAATAACTATGTATAAATGTGGTATTTGGAAAGAAAGACAAATATATTCTCAGGTAGTGTGAAAAGATCGCCTCCCAAAAGGAGATCATGGGTTCGATTCCTGTTCTCTCTTGGTAGAGTCTGCATGTCCTCCCTGTCCAAGCGTGTTACATTACTGCGCTTCTGTGTTATAAAAGTAACACATTTTATTCTTATCACTATTGTTACTGTTTTGTATTGGTGAATAAAGTACTTTTGAATTATCAATAACAAAAATTTGTGTACAACCTTTGCAAACAATCTCTTTGCGTTGTCCATTCACAGTAACATAATCCTCATAAACTGAGCTATATTTATCTTATATTTACGGATTACCACGATACAATAAGCAGGTGTAGGCCTGTCCTCAAGCAATGACAAACATTGTTAAAGCAAAATGTGTGGATTATTTAAGTCAAACTCACCACATAACTCTTACCCAACATTTACTCCTCAGCTACAAAATAGTGTTTATAACGAAGGCGAAGGAGTTTTTTGAAATGTGCATCTGAAAGTTTATTTTGCTCTCAACTCGCCGAGCTCCGGGATTGTGGTGAGATCAGACCTAACCCAAACTGACGCAGTACTGGTTTAAAAAAATAACAGGTACTAGACAACTTGGGTGCACAAAACTCTAAAAAACTAACTTGAGTACTCCAACGCGTTACCCCAACTCTGGTCCTCCATGACCCCAAACGGGAACAAACGGTAGTATTAGTATCGTTGTATCGTTAGTATCGTTGTGTCATTGAAATTGGTATTTTGTACAATACACAAAAGGAGTTTGGAATTGTGATGAATTGTGTTGGCCTTTCTCCAGATCTTGAACCAGCAGGACTTTGGTCAGAGGTTTATCTTGTACTGTACCCAAAGGAAACCCTATAAACATTTGAAACAAGCACTATCATTTCAAACTTGATACAGGAAAAGGCTGGAAAAGGCAGAGACCTTCTTGTGATGTGATACTGTTAATCACTTTGGAATTTTTGGCATGGCATTTTTAGTGCTCTTAATGGTCCAACCCAAAAGCATTCATTATGTCTCTCAGTTAATTGTCCTAAGTGGGCTTATTTACAACAATGTTATTCCCTAATCACAGTATTTGTCCAAGTATAGATTGTACTTTTTCTTACATCCGCACAATTCAGTTTAGATTTTCAGATTAGCCTTTATTGTCTCCATAGGGAAATTTGTCCTCTGCATTTGCATTCAATGCCACCGCCTGAGGATCCATCTCCAGATCTTGCGCTTGGCTTGCTCAAGACTACTGCAACTGGAGGATTTTAGCTGTTGAGAAAGTTTTGGGTTGATGGGGGAAACCGGAGTGCAGTACTTGAACCTTTACCGTGACATTTGCAGAAAGTTTTTTGCAGATTTCCGATGGATTGCCATAATATTGTCGAAATATAGTTGACAAGAAAAGCCTTCCAAAAACTGAGTTATACATTTTAATCAATATCGACCATTCCCACTACAAACTATATTAAACAGCTTTTAGAAAGAAACCCTCAGGAGTCTTCCGCTCACTTTGTCGACTCACTTACCCAGCTCTTTTTACACCGGTCTCTCAAGGTACCACTTGTTCTGCTCCTTTATTTCTTTGGCAGGACCCAGTCGTGGTTCACCTGCTGAATTAAAACCAATCTGAATCAGCAGTGTCATTATCGTCACAGGCACTGACTAATGTCCCTCAACACAAGCTTCGTTATGCCACAATCGATACAGGCCCTTTAATTATTAAGTGGGCAGCGGTGAGCCATTTGCATTAGCAGCACCCGAGGTTCATAAAATGATTAAACGCATTCAGTCTGACCAGCCACTAAATGTGTGTGTGGCCCCGAGTCTAAGAAAGGGAGGGGCCAGTAAAAAAAAAATTTGATCGTCAATAAAGGATTTTGGCTCGGCATCAAGGACGGCTGTGGAGATGAACTCTGTTAAGCACAGCTCTGCTCATAATGAAGGTATAAAACCACTCTGATTTCAACGTTAGGATGATCTCTTTCAGGGGCGTTGCTAGGGTGGTAGGGGCCCACAGCCCTATGTTCCCCCGAGACCTGGGTTAGAGTTTGGGATAATGTTATATGCTGCTATAGTTGCTGTATGCTGTAAAACCATACATTTATGCACAACTTTTGGGGCTGTGGAACCTGAACCAGTAGCCTATACTAGTATTAGCGTTCATAGAAAAGGGGAACATAGGTACCGGGGAATATAGATACTGGGGAATGTAGGTACCGGGGAATATAGGTACCAGGGAATATAGGTACTGGGGAATGTAGGTACGCAACCGTGTGGCAGTAGAACAGATGACACTTTGAGCAATAATACTAAAAGCCACTCATCTTAACCTGGGGAAATGAGACAAAGGCACGGTGATAAGGTTCACTGAAGAGGCAGAGACCGTTTCATTTGTTTACAAAATATTTATCATTCAAAATGTATGTGTGGCAAGTCAGGGGTGTTTCAACTTTAGTTACTGTTAAAACCCAAATCAGAAGACCAACAACGCCACCTGGGCATTAATGGGCCCAGGACCATATAGAAGACATTAAAAGGCGCACAGATTCGTTGTTGACACGAGGCACATAGGCATGTTTAATACCAGATATGATTTATTTATAAAAAAAAACGTATTTCTCTGAACACTAAATTCCATAATAAAAACATTAGTCTCAGTGAAACTACACAATCATTGTCCTTAAAAACAATCACAATTTTGTTGCGGTTCAGAAAAAAAGGCAAGGTGGCAGAGCATTCTGGTCCCATCCCCCATGACCTACTGCTGGGAAACTTCTGCTGCGCACCCTTGACGGGCAGCGGACGTGGCTAGTTCAGCCGGCTACACACACACGGGACCCCAGCTTCCAGAATAACCAGTCGCCAAAGCGCAAACCAGGAGTTCCCCATAAGCACTAGGGTAACATAAATTAGTGGAGGTAGAATGAAAAGATTGTAATGGAAAATGCCAAAACTACCTGAGGACAGGAGAACAGGGCGTCGACACGGCCCAATCTGAGGCGGAAGTGGGAGAAGCAGAGGAAGAGGAAGTGGTAGAGGTGGGTTTTTATAGAGTGGAGTGACACCTGCTGGCAATTTGATTAAAGACCATCCACACTATCATATGTAGTTAAACGTTTATTTGATAACTATAGGTTAAGATCAAAAATGCTATTTTAATACTTGTTACTAAGTTAAAAGTTAATTCGAAATACTAAACTCACCATCACGCACACACACCCACTCACAAACAACACAATCAAACTCAAGACCTTTTGAGGCTGAGGTTTAGCCGTGAGGGTTAGAAACAAACGGGGCAGTAACCTAATAAAACACCAAACACAAACAAAATGGTCCACCACAAACCAAAGCGGGAACCACCACCAGGGGAATCCACCACCACGGTGTCAGCCCCTCAGCCCCTATGACACAGAAGTATGCATTACAATAGGTACATCACTTGACTTCAGTGCACAAAACACTTAACACGTAAAAGAGGGTTGTTTGGAGTATAACCAAAGTCTGTTCAAAGTTCAAGTTAGCCCCTTTACATTCAGGCACAGTAAATGGGTAACAGGTGGATGAGCAGCAAAGCCACACCAAGAGCCAAGCAGCGAAAGCAGAGTCTATAGCGCGTCCAAGTGCCTTAATGTGGCAGAACACACCAGCGCAGAGCCGGCATAAACCGGTCCGGAGACCGGAGAGGAACAGAGGTGAGACGGCGAAACACGAACAGGGCACCAGGCAGCGTGGAGGCACAATAACGTGTAGGCCTGAACTTTTAGTGTGGGCGAAATGGCAGCTTCTACACAACCAGGAGCAACAAAAGACTAAGATTAGATTAATACCGCTTGTTCACCACTGACCCAGGCATACTTACACTTTGGAGCGTAACTTAGAGCTCCGTTGAGCGAGAGGTAAGAGCGAGCAGTTGTAGCCAACGCCACGGTTAACTCAGTGACTGTCTGTGCTAAAAGATATATTTGAGATTAAGGACAGCTCACAGAATTTACACAGTAGGCCAAGAGCTCCTCTTACCTGCCGTGAGGCGCCGTTTTTCTATATTCTAACTAATGTCTGAAATGGTATAGTCCAAATGCTACTGGTGAATGGTGCTGGAGTTTGAGTGTTAATGTGTGGTTAATTATAGCCTAATGTACAAGTCTCGATCATTATAAGCAACATAATACAACGTGTAGTCTAAAAATCCTAGCTTGTTAGACAGTTGAAGTATCTGAAAACTGCATAGGAATGTGTAGGATAAACAGGAGAGGCTTCCTGGTCGAAAAACAGGAAATTTGGTTGAGTGACGGGGCGATGAAGAATGTGTAGGTTAATTTTCTGACCTCTCCTGAGTGTAAGACGATAGCCTTAAAATTGCATACAGCTGGACCCAGGTGGGGCCCAGGATCACCAGGGGGTTTTTCTTTGTCTTTGAAAGGTATAAAAGCGCCTCGATTCGGAGGAACGGGGTCCTTTCTCAATTCGGCTAAGAGGGGACCCAGATTTGTCGACATCTGTATTTGACTGCTGCTTATTCATGATTAAAACCATTTTCTAAATCACGAAGCAGTGTCGAGCGCGTTGTCTTTTGTCTACCCAACGCACCTTCGAAACACCACCTCTGGAGAGGCACCACACAGTCTCATTTCTTCTTGTTTCCCTTGTTTCCCTTCTTGTTTTGTCCTGCTTTTTGTCTCCAGATGACTACAACCGAAACTTTTCCTACAACTGATCACTCCTGGACGAATGAGGGATCACACCAACTATGTGTACTTGTGTAGTTTTTTGAGGATTTTAATTTACTTTTGTTTAATTTGACAGGACAGTTATAGCGTGAAATTTGGGGCAAAGAGGGAGGAGACATTCTGCAAATAGTCAAGGCCAGGTGCTGTATGCACAACGCCTCAAACCACAGCACAACCGGCCAGTACAGTTTAAACTTTGGTAAAGCGTGAGACTGCAGCACTGAGGGTGACCACAGCAAAAGCTGATTAAATATTTAATGAGACCTTGATTGTAAGTGCGTATCTGATCGATGAGCGCTTCATTCTGATGTATAAGCGTGCTCTGTTGAATGTTGAATGTCTGTAGCTCTTAGAGTTCAACTGGGCCTTACACTCCTGTGCCAGTACAGTCAGCATTTCTAAACATCTAAACAATCAATAAGTACATTACACATGCAGTTTATAGAGGAGCGATCAGGAATACATATCGAGTGGATCTGCAGTCCTCCATTAAGTTTGACAACAATGAATCACACAAGTGCCAGGGTTAATACGGCAACCCAACACAAGCATAATGTGAGCATTTGTGCAATCGATGTCCAAAAATGCATGGAATTTATGAAAAGATGTAGATTTCTCCTCCCGTTTGTTTTGGTGTCTTGCTGAGAATGCCACAAGACATGTTTTCACCACAATGTAAAAGTTTTGCAAAGTAAAGGCCACTATAATAGTGAAAACTCAAAATGACTGTATATACTGTAGGGCATCGGGCTGTCAAACCACGTCCAACTTCTAAATTGCTATGCTGGAATTTCTTAGGGAAAAGCTTGAAAATAACCGTTTTAATAATGTCCCTTCACTGTCCTGTCGCGAGCCCATTTGTCAGTCTAGATCAATCTACAAAAAACTTGTTGGTATATTATACACAATGGGCAACTTCCAACACATGTAAATCAACTTATTGTGCATTCTGACCCAATAATCTGTCCTCGTCCCAATCAGGGCCGGCCCAGCCTATAAGCGAACTAAGCAGCCGCGTAGGGCCCCGAGGCGTTAATAGGGCCCCCAATCTGGCAACCCGTCTTATGAGAAGTGCAAGCGCAGCGTGCGCCACTAGTGTAGACGAGCGCTGCTGGCGCGGCAGCGCACACAGCGGTAACATATAACGCACAAACCGCATTTATTTGTAATGACAATCTGGCAACCAAGACACCAAACCTGCGCTGATTGGTCAACTTCATTGTGCGCGAGGAGCTCGAGAGCAAAACATAAACACAACACAACGTGGTCCCTGCGTGGTCCTCATGTCCAGAAGAATATATCCCCCCGATGCCGAAAAACGAAAGAAGAAACTTCTTGACGATGTAAAGAAACTGCAAACTCAGCAACACTCTCCAGGTATTGAACTTCTCTTACAAAGAGACGGTTAATGCTGCTGTTTGAAACAACACGATTCTGTCACGTTAGTTCGCTCAGGCTGGAGGCGACGAGAGCTCTGCCCCGCACATAATAATATGTCTGAATGAAAGATAATAAGATTAACATTTACACCAGCCCCGTAGTGTTAGCTGCAGGTGAGGCCGGTGAGGGGCGTCTATGGTCCGGGTCACCAAGAGGCGGAGATCCGGTCCGGACGAGCGCCGTCTCGTCCAGAACCTCTGACGTGAAACTTTGGAGTGAACAGTGTGCGGCCCCTGTCCCGGGCCCCTGTCCCGGGCCCCTGTGCAGCCTCAGTCAGAGATGAGCGGGTTTGAGTTTGCGTCTCTCTCTCTCACATCACCATGTGTGAGAACAATCGTGACTCGTGATGTCTGTTTTACTTTGACTTCTTAAAGTGCAATGAGAGGAACGTAAAGGTGCAGGAGTCCAGTGTGTGGTGTTCTGATCAGAACAAACATTTATATTGTAATTCACTTTTAATAGAGCAATAAAACATTTCAATTTATTTAAAAAGCATCATTAGACTATTTGTTATAAATTATAATAAATTGATAGTGAAAAATAACCAGACATATTATGATTGCGTCTGTTATAGAATAATACTATATATTTTTATACAAAAGTGGCAAAGTTGCAGAAACGCAGTCTCTTCACTATAGCGAGGTTTGGACCTTCACTTCTCGTTCTGTTCATTCTCTGGGAATAACATGTTTGCACTGTTTTATCAGTGTTAATTGTTAATCAAGCAATGCTTATGCCATTTGTTTAATTTAATATAACTTGTTTTGTCACTTTGGCAAGAAGGAACAGTTGGGAGCTGTAAAAGATAAATTAGTAAGGATAACTATTACTTTTACATTTTCAGTTAAAATTAATCAATTTGATCATAATTATTTTTCATAGCCAATATTGTATCGAGTAATTAAGTACACTAATGTATTAATAACTGGCTTTAATCATTTTCTCCTGGCACAGTTTCATCACATCATCATTTTATAGCATTACAACCTCAACATTTTACTCTTACTTTAGCCGGCTGGACCACATTAAAATGCAGCAGAAGACCCAAAAAAGGTCTGAAAATCTCTGGGGGAGGGCCCCCAGACCCCCCCTGTTCATTAATTTAAACTGCTAATGTGGCTGTAGACCCTTAACTCCCACAAATACACCCAAAAACATATCTGGGACGTGTGTTATTTGTACAGGGAGTAGAGGTGATGTCAGCGGAATACCAAGTTGCATTGTGGGATTTAAGTTATCAATATTTGAGCTTGTGAGGTGCTGAGAATAAACTAACTGGCAAACAGATGCCCTGGAGTTTTGGTGCGCTTTGTTAGCGTTGAAGAAAGTTCCCATATGTGAATTGTTCACTGACAATGGCAATAAAACTGATTCTGATGACGTGGTGAGGGGCCCCCAAAAATGTTTTCGCTTAGGGCCCCCTGAAGGCTTGGGCCGGCCCTGGTCCCAATCAAGCACAAAGCTAGTCTTATTAACAAACTCTCACTGTTCCCGTTTCAGAAAAAGCTTAGTGAAAAATGCTATATTTGGCAGGATTAGCATTAATTGAATTCCAGTGACATTTCAGATTGATGTGCTTGTTTTAATCGACATATGATGAGGTAGTTCGTAATCAGTTACATTTGCTTGTGTAACCTTTTGACGAAATTTTACTTTTCAGAGTACTGTATTATCCACCTTATATTTAGAAGTAACTCCTACAGTACTTAAGTAAAATATTTGGTCTTACTATGAGTTGTTGTTGTTGTTGTTGTTGTTGTTGTTGTTGACCAAAAGCTCTATTCATGGGTTTCAAGCAAATGATTCCTTCCTGATTCAATAGATTTTGTGGGGGCCTTCCTGTCCCAGGACCCGCACTTCAAATGTGCTTCACGACGAGCTGCAGAAGTGTGTCGTTTGTCCCAATTCTTAGAACGTTTTGATCCACACTTCACCTCAAGCAGGAGTGGAGCGATGCGGACTTTAAGTACATTACCCACAATGCATTTCATTGTAATGCTTTCATACGGTGCAGCGCTTCTGCCTGAGCAACTTCGCCGCAGGAGGAACAATGGAAAGGAATGTCTTCACATTTAAAAGAATGTTTTCACAGTTAAACTAATTTTTTATCAATAAATACATTTGTGACTGTCCAGCAACAGCACTGCAAAGACGTTAAGTCTGTTCTCATTTGTTTGTGGCTAGTTGAATTATCCAAACTAAACTGGGCAGTGACTTTGTTTTTAATTCAACTGCGGTTTAACAACACTGACAGCTTCACGACGCTCTGAAGTGCGACATGTTCACCTCCTGCACACTTCAGTCAAGTGTTTAGTGTTTCATGTGAGTTTTGGGACAGGGACAGGACCTGTCCCCATTCAAAAAAAGTATATTTTTGATTTGAATTGTACTATTACTATAGCAACAGAGGACCGTCGCCATGCCAGATCCTTCAGGAAGGAAACCTTAGACCTGCAACTCACTAATATGCTATATGTATAGTATGGAAAGTGTAATATCCTGAAAGTGCATGAAGTGTGTGAGTGCACAAGTGTGCAGGGGGGTAAACATGAGGACTGGATTAGTTTTAACTTCAGAGCATTATGAATGTGTAAAACAGTAACAGCTGCCGGTTGATAAATTAATCACAAAGCCACAGCCCAGTTTAGTTTTCGTCATTTGCTGAATTTGCCACAACAAATGAGCAGAGTGCTTTACGTTTTTACAGTGCAGTTTCCTGTTCAAAATGTACAGTATAACTGTTAAGACATTTCTTTCAGTTGTATCCAGTTATAAGTTTGTACACATTATGTGATCGATGTCCTCAGCCATATGGCACTTCCTGTGCCACCAGAACAGCCCCGCCCCTTTTTGGGTGAAAGTAAAAGCCGCGTCCATTGAAATGCATCGGTGCTTAACTTGAAATCAACGTCCAAAAACTATATTTAGTGATTTCTATCGAACAGCCAAAGACAAAAGGGACGCAAAGGACCAACGTTTTCGGCTTCAGACGATAGTTAACGTTTTTAAACTGACCGACTGGAATCAAAGCTAATCAAAGTAATATCACTCTTACTTAAGTTCATATGCGTCTAGAGCTAGCCAAAATATGTACTTAAGTAAGAGTGATGTTATTAACTTGTATGTTTGTTTGCTTATTTGTGGGGTGAGAGGGTTAGGGAGAGGACAGGAATGGAAAAAAACACAACTCACACACCACATTCATTGGCAAAGAGGGTAAAGTGTCTGGCTCAATGACACAACAACTGGTTCGAGCATGTATTGAACCATCTACCTTCAGTTATAACACTATAGAAAGTTGAAACGGCAAAAAAGGCCCTCACAAAAAAATGGACGACACAAAATGCACCAGCGATCAAGGACATTATAATGGACATAAGTAAAATGGGAAAAGCAAAAATTTAAATCGGACAAATTTGACAGACTTTAGGCAAAATGGGACAGATTTTTTTGGGGGGGCTCTTTCGGCCATGACTTTATTTTTTAATTTAATTGGTGGAAGTCTGCTGCTTTTGTTTTGTGTCTGCTCTCTTTCTGGTCTCCGCTGCGTTCATAATTATGTGTTCTTTAATATATAAAAAAGAAAAACATTTAAATGTAAAATAAATAAATAAAGTGTAAATTACAGCATGTTTTACTATAGCAGGCTTGTTTTTACCATGATTTTTTGAACAACAAGACACACAAAATTTAAATAAATGCTGGATTGTTCATTGCCATATTGTGGAACATTCCAAACAAAGCAATAGAAACTCCATGGATCAGGAGATACACCTCAATATGTAGCACCACCAGTTTATTTCTTCTGTGACGTCCAGTTTTTGGAAACAGCACCTCAGACCCTGCTCTGACGCCCGATTACCCTTAAGCTAAACTATACGTCGGCTGCAGTCCACTATGCTAAAGAAGCGTGGGAGGCAGTTAAAAGATAGTGTTGTGCATTATTAGGCTATTTACGGCTCCATTTGTGGTTTTATGGCTGACGCGATGCTCTCAGGAAATGAGTTTGAAAATGCTTTGTTGGCGTGAAGGGGATTATGAGAGCGGGGACCCAGAAATAGTGCTGCACAGCGGGGCATGAGAAGTCAGTGATTAGTCTTTTTTTGCATTTATTTTTTAATGTTAACATGATTTGGTCCAATGGGCAGTTTGTGCACGTCTTGCTGTTGTTTTTTTGTACTTTACACTGGGCCATCTCTGCCGCCGGTGTTTATAGTTATAGTTAACTACTTTATGAAAAAACAATATAAGAATAAATATCTAGTCATACGAATAGAGGTGGGCAATATTAAAACATATTCTGAATGTTGTTTTGAAGGCATGGAAATATTGAATATCGCCTTAATTGTGCACCTAAAAGATCACACAATAGGTCAAATCCTCCAGTGAAGGTAGAACTGACCAAGCCCAGCACATAGATCTGTAGATGGTCCCTGAGCCTAGCAACATTGAAGGATGGGTCAAATGTAGAGGACAGATTTCCATAATAAAGTGTCCCTTAACCTTAACCGTACATGCAAAATGACACAACACTAAGCTTTTTATGTGGTTGTTTGTAGTTATATTCAACAAAGCAATGCAGCTTCTAAACAACTAAGACAATCCCAATATATACTCTAGGTTTTTATCAAACTATTGCACAGAGAGGTACACACAAAATGCTTCAGCTGTGTTGTTTGTACATGCACAGAGGCATAAGTAGGGCTGTAGTTCTGCTGTATGATCACTAAACCTTCAAAAGGGCTCAAGGGTTAAAAACGCTTTTTTCTTTTTTACTATTTAAAAAAAGACAAACATAAAACCAACAAACAAACACAAAAACATTATTTATTTTTAGGGAGGGGGGAAGCGTTCTACTACAAACACCTGTGGGTCATCGAGACCTGAAGATAGCACGACGACTGTGAAAACTCTCCTCGTGTTCTGCCATCAGACTCGACTACAGTCTGGTGCAGACGGGAGATTTGCCTTGGCTTTAAATTAATCTAATCAATGAGTCAATAACAGCACAGACATGACAGCGTAGGTGTTCACAGCTGAGCATTCTGCACAAACAGCAACATGTTTAACATAAGCCTACATTGACCCAAAGCTTACCGATAAAGAAGAATTGAAGGTCTAGAGTTGCCCTTATATCCACCTGAAAACCACCTGACCGTAAATCCACTGTTGTCTGTGTTAAAAACATGATCAACACTTGCTGTAATCCTCCTCCTCCTCCATGGTCCAGGTGAATGTGGCGTGGTTAAAATCCAGTGAGAAGATGCAGCCAAACAGCGTCAGCGTAAAGTTCAACCGAAACGAAAATACTATTCAGTCTGCCATGATGCTCCACACATAAACGTGTAGTAAAGCATAAGTCCGTCCTGTGCATCAGTGCATAATATTGGCCAGTAATGTACACATGCATACTGTCACTTATGCCTGCTGTTATATTTGTTGCTATAATTCAGTTTCAACCTCAATTTACTTTACATGCATTATTATGGGCTTAAGGGCCACACCACATATACTGCACCACATATACTGCAAACCACAGCACACAACGTTACTGCAAGAGCATTTGTTTAAATAATAATAACAAATAAATGATGGCTTTATATATTAGCTCAGATGATTATCATTTCGATTTGACATTTGGGTAAGATTGTCTCTGCCCCTCCTTAACTCTGCTCTATCTTTTATCAGCAGAATTACGCTTCACTAATTTCACTTCCCTCCCTCCTGATAATGAAATATGGATTTAGACAACAACTAAATGGAATGGTTGGACTCTTCACAATGAACACATTTTATTGGCATTTAGAGCTATGCAGTTGGATAAGAACATAATAAAAACACCACCTCCATACTTTTATATTTGCAGCAACTTTTCTATTCTGCTATGAAAGTTGTCTTGACAAATGGACACTCAATTTTGTCCAGGAGAGACTGTGCATTTGTGAATTGCTTTGTGGAGAAATGGCACAGGGATTTAATTGAGTTGCTGTCAGAAATATCAATTGTTCAATTTCTCATGTGTCACGGGCAGAGCTGTGTAGGACATTTCACTCTTTGTCAGAGACGCTGCGTGTCAATGAAAACTCACTTAAGAGCAACAAAACAAAAGGAATGTTTCTGCAGTGTCTACAACTTTAGCTCTTATATTTACATTCTGATTAAACTGTAGGTAAAAAAAGTTACGAAAAGACCTTCCCAGCATTTGCAAACAAAACCCCTGCATTTCATTAGCTTCCGTTAGCATTAGCTTGGTATTTTCATTGGGAATGTTAGGCCGCAGTTATTTTATTACTTGGTTTACGGATTTTTAAATTAAATATATTGAAAAGATATAACAGATATATTGAAAAGATTTTTTCTTCCGAGGAGAGGGGGGGGAGGACGCGGCGTGCAGGAGCGTGTAACAGTAGATTTAGCGTGATTTACACTCAGGACTCACAATTCTAGGTGTTCAGCCTAAGTCATGGCAAAACGCGCTGGAGAAAATGTGGCAAACGAGTTTAAAATGTGTATTTGTGATATAAAGGCGGAGGAAACCTCGCCGAGACCACACAGGGACGGAGCTGCTCCGCCACGCTTCACGCGCTCTTGTCTTTTGACTAAATACCGCTTTTTATATTTCATTTAATGCTATTTTGTGTTGTCGGCGGGACTTTATAAAAACATTTTATAACAGTTAATTCATTTATATTGCATAAATCAATAATCTAACTGCGGTGGATCCGTAAACCAAGTAATACAATAACTATGGCTTTAGCGGTGTTAGTCATAAACATCACAAACTATGAAAAACTAGGCCTGTTTTGACAACCACTAAACCACACGTGGGTAACATCAGAGCCTCATCAGAAAACATTACCACGTGTAGAAATGTTTTGTGTAGTTTGTTACAATTAGCAACAAAATTAGCATGCATGCTAACAATCTCATAATAATCATTTATTTGATCCATTACACTGCACCAAACATCTGCCTGAGCTTATGTTCTCCATGCAGTCATTTTATTTCACTTTGAAATGAGTGTTCAATGTATGACATTGAACTTTTCTATTTTGTATTTACACAATAGCACATGTTTTTTTTCATGCATTCTTACTGTGAGAGTTTGCAGATCTAAGCTGTAACTTGGTGTCTCCATGGAGATAGCTAAGTTTAAGGCCGTATTGTGTAGCATTCCGGCAAAGGAACAACATCTCCCTAAAGGAAAGCAGGTCTTTAAGAGCAACTATAGTTACTGAACTATTCGATTGAAATTGTATTATGCATTGTGTTTGGAAGTAGTTTCAACCATAATTTGAGCCAAGTTTTATTGTCTTGCTGCATCTTGCGTACTTGACATTTTCATAACCTTGGCAAGCCATTTCACAATTGCTTCCTGCCTCTTTGCACATTTAATAAAAAAAATATATATGAAATGCACAGTAACATAAACAATAAACTTGGGAGTAACATGCAAAACTCGCTCTATTCCTCTTGCTAACACACACACACGCACACACACACGCACACACACGCACGCGCACACACACACACACACACACACACACACAAACACACACCATCCTTATCTTTGAAGTTATAACTTTTCTAATTGCTCAAGGTCATTGGATTCCACGAAAAATCTGTGATGTGGCAGATTTTGGTAAATGCAGTAGCAGTAGATGATTATGTCGTGTTTAATGCTTATAATAATGGTCTAATAATTAATAATAGTTCTTCAATTTTTAAAAATAACTGTGCCAAATTACTGTCAGATGATTAAAGGTCTATTCATCTTAAAATAATGAATTAAATAGTATGAAGCAAAGTTAGGGTCTTCTGGTAACAATGTATTCAACAGTGTTCTTCAATG
Organism: Eucyclogobius newberryi; assembly: GCF_026437365.1. Classification (NCBI taxonomy): domain Eukaryota; kingdom Metazoa; phylum Chordata; class Actinopteri; order Gobiiformes; family Gobiidae; genus Eucyclogobius; species Eucyclogobius newberryi. The sequence continues at coordinate 16,518,668 of NW_027315835.1, forward strand.
CTGTTTCAACATACATTTTGCAGGTCTATTCTCACTTTTTAAGCCCATTTTCTATCTTAACATTTCCTGGTTTGGTCCTGTTTTTTCTGATATAGTCTTGGTTTTGTCCTTGTCTAGTTCAGGTTTAGTTCATGGCTTAGTTCATGGTTTAGTTCATGGTTTAGCCCCAAAATAGACGTTCTGTGTGCAAGCATGATACGAACACACTTTTCTTTGACCTTTGTCTCCTGGCAGATACCATTTTACCATGACTTTAACGTAAACTGCATGACATTGTAATTGAGACTGTGATATCTAACAATAACGGATAATCCTGGCTTCTCTTTCATGTCCCGCTGTCTCCCCCGGCACTTCTCGTCAATGAAGCTTTGACTGTTGCCGTTCAATGCGACACTCTATGTGGGACACAACACAAACATTTCCCTTGTACAACTCGAAGGTGATCCGAACATGTCGGTAAACAGCAGGAGCCTTTACTGACCCAAACAAAGCCTCCATTCTGCTCCTCTAAAGCTGAGGATTGTGGCTGTATTCATGTTACAAACCAGCCACGGGTTTCAAGCTAAATCTCAGCTTGATGTGCTGTTTTCTTTATCCTACAGTAAAAAAACAATGATTTCAATAATGCTGCTGCCATAGGGTATTTTAGATGTATTTTATGTGTGCATTATTCCATTGACCTGTTCTTTCTGTTGGGATAAAAGCCTCCTTATGTTGCACTCGTGTTTTTTGCCTGTTGGAGATTAACCAGAATTTGCTTTGATGTCTCTTCTACAATACGAGCTTATACCACGCTCCAAATTGTGTTTTTATATTTCTGCTTTGATTTTTTTTTTTCCTTTCTTTTCCATGAAGTAGGACAGAGTGTCAGAGTAAACGTACAAAAAATCATACTTAAAACAAGTGGTTTCCCTTGACTTAAAAGGAGATATGGCTGAATGAAAGCGTGTGTTGCAGCTGAAACTTGCACACACCCTGAACATGTCTGTGGGGGGAACAACAACAGGCACATGCAGAAGGTTCAGATCGAAAATAATACATTTCAAGTTAGACGTGCACTGTGTAACATTTCTGGTGGAGGATATTAATATTTATTATTTTCATGATTTATTAATTCGGATCCCCAGCACAAGCAAAGCTGTTGCTATTCTGCCTGGGGTCCATTTAAAGCAATTACATTATTATTTCAGACAAATAAAACGTGTTTCAATAGTTTAATTTCAAGAGCCTGGTTATTTTATGAAGTCTTTCAGTAACAGTTTGAATTCAAAATAATTTTCAATTATTGTTAAATGCTTAGGCAGCTGGTTCCATTCATACCTTTCTCTGTAATTAAAAGTTATTTTATTGTAGTGGGTTAGTTACTTTAGGTAACATACGTTTACTGGCAGAAACATGTAGCATCGTAGCGTGAGGATAGATTTCTGCACATTATGTTATTAAAAATAATATGTGGTGTTTTTGGCGTTCAATTTCTGATGCATGAATTTAGTGCTGGTATAATAGTCACAGTGAAGAACCAGCCGTACAGCCCTATTTTTTACACTTTGTTATTTTCTTACCATACAGTTGGACAATAGTCTGACAAAACTTTGATCATATCAGAGCTTGTGCTTTATTGCTTTACAAGTAAAACATTTGCATAAATCTTAATCATAGTAATAGCGCTTCCCATTTTGATACATTTAAAGCCAAAACTTTTTCATGTATTCATTCCACTACAGAATTTAACTCAGTGTTCAGCTTTTGGCCTGCAGGTGCAGTCATTATTGTCGAGTCGTCCGCATACATAACAATCTAGGCCTTTGACAGAGCTAGTGGCAAATTGTTTGTATGGATGTTAAATAGTAGAGGACCGAGGCTGCTTCCCTGTGGTACTATGTCAAAGTCCTGCGGTTGGAATAACATCCATTGAAGAAGACCATTTAAATAGCCGATTAGGCGAGAGTTTTTTAATCAGTTGTTTCGCGAGCCCGCCCACGTCAAAAACGGAGATTCTAAAAAAACTATATTTTTTTTCCCCCTGTTTTTGCAGATTTTGGGTATTTTTGGCCAAAACCTCAATAAAAAAAAATATGTATTCTGCACCAGCATCTCCGACCTCTGACCATTTCTGCACGACCCAGAGTTCGTCCAAACGTCATAGAGCTTTAAAACTCTCGCAACTCACCGCTTGACCATAGATCCATGAGATCGGCCGGAAGATTAACATGAAGGATGCAGGGTGGGCGTGGCTTTGGCTCGCATTCATTGAACTCGTGTTCGAACGAGGAAATGAAGAATACGCGTCTTGACCGATTATATCAGAATCATTTTGTCGTTGCCATTTAAGTAGCACAAGTCCTCCTCATGTGGACATGTCCAGCTCGTCTGGAGTCACACGGTCTCTTCTGATCGCATTGTAAGGACGCTATTGTCCCGATGAGTTGATCTGAGCTGCGTGTCCACGACTCAAGCGTGGGAAAAATCACTACGCCGTTGGATCAAATCACTTGGGCCAAATTTAAGCTGCTCAATAAGATATTTTCATTCATTGCACACTTTGTGTTCCTGTCCAGACTCAATAAAGTTTATCAAACCGACTTGTTTAATGGAAAGTGGAACTCACAGTGATCAGACAGAAAGTAGTCCCAGACTTACAGCTTCTCAGAAAATGAATCATTCCGCTTCCATTAAACATTTAGTTAATGACATTGAAGGTTTTTTTGTACACCGCAGTATAATAAGGGTTATTTTTAATGTCTTGCATCGATAACTATAATGATGTAGATAATGTAGAGAGGTGGGAGTTGGGCCTATATTCTTAGAATCCAAGAAAATCATTTAAAATAAAGATGTATTTTTAAATTCAACTCAGACTTTTGGATGGTAGAAATGTGCTTTGATAATGGAAAAATAAAATTGTATTTTTATTCTTATTTTCTCCTTTTTAAAAATGCCAAGGAAAATCCGTGAAACAACAAATTAAAAAACTCTCGCCTTAATGGAATCCATATGCATCTGGCTTATCAATTACAGGTCTATTAAATCAAAAGCAGCTGAAAAATCCAGCATAACAGTAGCCACTATTGTCTTTCCTTCAATGTCTGTCAGCCAATCATCCATCATCCTACTCAGGGCTGTGGCTGTTGAATGTCCTTTTTTATATATGATAAGGAGTGACCAGACCACACTTAAAGAAAGAGTCATTTACTTGTTGATGACAATGTTTTCAATTGTTTTTCTTAGCAATGTTAACAGGCTATTTTTTTTACCAGAAATCAAGGTTTTGGTACTGGAATAATCTTAGGTTTGTTCCAGTCTTGTGGACGCACACCGGTGGTAAAGCTCAGGTTTCCTATGTGACAAATGGTTGGGGCAACTTGCTCTGCTGCCATCTTCAAGTATTCAACATCGAGTCCATCAAAACCTGGTAGTTTATTTTTCAGATTTCTCATCAGGTTTTTAACTTCATTTACTGTTACTGGAAATTAAATGTGTAATTTGTATTGTTAATAATTTATCTTTAATTTGAAGATGTATTATTACTTGTTGGCATCGATTCTTGACCGTACATGTGGAGGCTATAGCCAACTGTAGCGATAAAACTGCCATGGAGACAAGAAGGCATCCCGCCCTCCACGACAAAAGTTACACAGTACAACCTCATTCATTTTGGGATGTCCTTGGATAATATGAAAGTTCAGGGTTTTACTCCATTATGTAACACCACTACTACTGTCATTGAAGTACACAATGTCGGTAAAGTAAACAATATGCACTATATCCCATATGAAAGCAGGAGTACAAACAGATACTTAACCTTATAATATAGATAAACAATATAGATCAGTGACCCAAACCCATACCACTGAGGGCCACACAATCAATATATAATACTTGTGATATATGATGATAAGGCCTCAGGTTATTTTAAACAGATATGGATGAAAAGGTAAAGAATTCTTGAAGTAGATGGTATAAAAAAAACACAGACAAGAAGGTCAGCTGAGAAATAAATACCGTTACCGTGAGAAGCTACAGTGAGAGGGAAGGGAGCGCATGCAGTAAATTGTTGAAGTCTGAATTCAAACTCACAACTCTGCGGCCGGCTGCACATGGAGCCTGGCACTTATATGTTATATGTTCATGCTTGTCTCGTATGTTATTGCTTTGCCCAGAATCTTACATGGTATTGTATTTAAGTTATCTCACGGTGACAGTGTCTGTCAAGTCATTTTTAGCAATAAAAAAACGAATGGATGCAAGACATATAATTATGTTCAATGCATGTGTGCTAACTTTTTCATTCAGGGAACAGAAAGTCAAGTTGTCACAATACTACAATTTCAAACTTGATTTTGATACAAGGAAAATACTTTATTCTCTAGATTTAAAATGATCTTTTTACATGAACAATGGCAGGTGCTATGATAATATTTTTTTTTGGTTTACAGGGACTGTGTCAACTCAATAAGGCACTGCCAGACATCGTTTCTCACAAACTGTTGTGTTTCACTCACAATATTAGCCAACTCACTTCATCAACACATCAATTAATCCCGATAATTGAAATAATTCGAACGAGCGACATATTACATCTTTAGTACTACGGGTAACTACACAACAACATGACGAGATACTCATAATAACAGCGTACTGTTCAGACACATGCACTTAAAAACATCCATCCAAGAGCAGTAAACTCACCTGTCACTCCCAGATGCAAATCAAACCACGTCTTTCCTGAAGAAACGTCCTGTATTTCCCTGGAGTGGAGTTGGTCCAAAACAACCACAGATTCACTCACTCTTCATAAAATGTCCTGTTATTTCTTTGTAGCTGTTTTTGCTTCATAAAATAGTGTTGTGTCAGACAAACGCTCCTCCGCTAACGCCAAATGCAGTCGTCCTGTTATTTCACTTGTCAGCAGAGGCGGCTGGTGATACAACGTTTGTTAGGGCTTTTTGACATTACCATTGTTTTTTTAAAGTCCCAAAAATATATATTTGAAATAAAATTACATTTTATGCTTTATAAACTAATCAGATTGTTAAGAGCAAAACAAAAATCTCAGTGATACTGAACCTTATGATGCATAGTAGCAATTACTACATTAAGAGAAAATAACAAACAATTGTCGATGCCTGTTTCATAAAACAGTGCAGTGCATAGATACTGTTTCATTCATACAGTGCAGACAGTTGTCCAAATGCATTTTTGTGTTTTTGAATGTTCTCAACAAAGGTGTTTCATGTCCCAGACACCATTTTCCCCCCAAGCTTGGTCGATGCAGTTTTAAAAAGTAAACACGGAAAACTAAAAAGAGCATTACCAGCTAAAGCCTCTGGTACAAGAAGATCCACTTTGGTCTCCTGTCTGACCTAATGGGAGGCTGGTCCGGCCCACTTTTATTAGATTCATTCAAAAAGCCTCTGAAGCAGAGATTACACTCACTTTCTCGAACGCCGCAATGATCAGTGCACCAAAAAACATCTTAATAACAACAGGACACTACAAGACGACAATCACGCAGCTGTCCATGATGTATGTGTATTGTCTGCATCTTTTCATTGTAGCTAATTGCAAACTCAGATTCATGAAGTTGACATTTGCCCTGACCTCAGACGCACAGAGACCTCTGGGCCCAATTAACAGAGTCTGTTTTCAAAGGCAGACATTTAGATGAAGAAGCAGGTTATAAACTGCTCGGATTGTACCATTTTGCTGAAACAACCTGGAGACCCCACATCGCATGTATAGTTTCCTGTGGTAATTGGACAAGTTCTTTCATTTCCACCTTTTGCTAGATTCTAAAGGTGAATGTTTCGATTTTATACAAAATGGCAATTAAGTCATTAGGATTTTTCTTGGGTCTACATGAAATGTAGAATGTAATCATATTTTGTATTGGTACAGGTCAATTATATATCCTTATTGGTTTCTAGAGTATTTACTGAAATGTATTATGTAAAAAGAGTTAATATCGACCAATGTATTTCTTTCTTTTTTAAGGTAACACACAGGCTTTTTTTTTTTAGATTAAACACAACCATAGTACTCTATATAAATACATTTTTTCTTCTTTTTAGTCAAAATTTGCAACATTATTAGTTTACAAAAGAAAGGTTACCGCACAAACAAATCTTTAGGAGTTGCAGATGCAGGGGCAAAACATGAAATAAATACATACTGAAAGCATCGCACTCTAGTACAATTGTTTACATCTGCTTTGATAGAAGTTTGTGCACATTTTTTGACTGGAAAATATTACCGTATTTTCCGGACTATAAGTTGCACCGGAGTATAAGTCGCACCAGCTAAAAATAGAGAAGAAAAATACATATATAAGTCAAACTGGAGTATAAGTCGGGGGAATGTATTTGATAAAATCCAAGACCAGGAACAGACATTTCATCTTGAAATGCAATTTAAAATAATAACAGATTAGAGATGAATAGGTGTCCGTATCCTAAGGTAACACTTTCAGCTACATGATGCAAGTGTCTGGTATGTTAAAGTAACATATTAACCGTTATTCAGATAACTATAGCATAAAGAACATGCTAACATGTTTACCAAAGCATCAGTATTACCCCTCATCTTATCTTATCTTAATCACTAAATCTATTGAATTCTTCTTCCTCTGTGTCACTTCTAAACAATTCTGCAAACTCAAGAGGTAGAGGAAGTGCATATTCTTCTTCTGTGTCACTTAGAGCCTAGAGCGCCCTCTTGTGGTTGCCAGTGTGAAAGTAATCAACATGTGAAGTTCAGTTGCCAGTGTGAAAATAACGAATAATATCACATATAAGTCACTCTGGAGTATAAGTCGCACCCCAGCCAAACTATTAAGAAAGGTGTGACTTATAGTCCAGAAAATACGGTATTCACGTGGTGCCACTTATGGCAATGGTCCTCCATTACCAAAGCAAATAAGCAGTTCAAATCAAAAGTAACAGAATTCTAAAATTCAAAAAAGAACAAAATTCCAGTATTCTACAAACACACTGGACTTGACTCGCAGGTCAGGTCTGTGGAGTTAGTGAAAGCAAATTGAATGACCTTTACTTGTTGTGATGTTTCTACTCATTTCCTCTCTTTGTGGTGAGCCAGTCTTAGGCCAAGTTCAGTGGAGCCCTCACTGCTGGATATTATGGAGGTATAACTGTCTCCTGCACACTACATATAATCACAAGAAACTCCATTTACGCCCTCTATGGTCCAAAACTGCATCGAAATCCACATTCATAATGAGTTAGTGGGGCGATTATAGCTTTTTATGCCTCCCTTCCTGCAGAACTGTGAATTTAATGACTGGATTAAAATGCCACTTTCAAGTACCAGTATTTCTCAAGTCCAAAGAGAATAGGACGATCCTGTGTCCGGGCCAAAAAAGAGTAAGATAGAGGTGTTATGCTTTTAATTTATTAGCCTTATAAATCTAATATAGAACTTAAATGATGCTGAGTCAGCTGCTTTTTGTCGTAAGGTACAATTCTGAGGCGATAATTGATTCTGCTCTAAAGACGTTTATCATTTGGTCAAAAATCTGCCAATAGAAAGGACATTGTGAAGAGTTCAAACACATATTAAATTGCTCATAGGTATTTTAAGGTGAAAGCTTTTAATTCTCCTCAAATTAATGGCAAATTATACATGTGGGGAGTTATTGTTTTTTTGCTGAATGATACATTAGGTCAGAATTTAAAAATATTTTTTGTAATTTGGCCGTGTCAAGGACATTTTATGCTTGCAACAATTCCTATGTGTTTTCCCCCCAGATATTGCTCTAATTTTAGCACCTGCTCACTTTAAATGTTACATCAATGCCCAGCTGTGTAACAAATTACACAATCACAGGTGTTTTAGAGTACTGAAAAAAATAATAGAAAAACATCTTGGTGTGAACGGGTTTGTTTCTCCACAAACTTGACTTGGAACCTTTCTGGTTGAGCATCTGCCACCTGCTTGTCTCCATGGATATGTTATTACTTTGCCTCTAACATTCAAAAAAATTCTCATCTCCATGGAGTAATACAAGGCCACTGCCAGGAATCTTATGCGGTGATGCTTTAATGATAAAATACTTTCCTATTAAAATACCTTCTTTCATCCTGCCATAGCAGGGAACACATACATGCAGCGCCATAACCAAGTGGCTGGTATAGTGTACAGAAACATCCGTGCAGAGTATAGACTGGAAACCCAAAGGACAAATTGGGAAACACCCCCAAAGGTGGTAGAGAATGATGGAGGCAAGAGCCTGTGGGACTTCCAGATACAGACTGACAGAATGATAATGGCGAACCAACCGGACAATGTGGTGGTGGATAAACAGCAGAGGAAAGCTGTGTGGTTGACGCGGCAATAACAATGGCAACATCAGGAAAAAGGAACACGAGAAATTGGAGAAATACCAAGGGCTCAGAGAAGAGCTGGAGAAGGCGTGGAAGGTGAAGTCAAAAGTGGTGCCTGTGGTCATCGGAGCACTCGGGGCAGTGACCCCCAAACTGGAGACGTGGCTACAGCAGATCCCTGGAATAAACCCTCAAGCTCCCAGGCCTCTGGTAGAGCTTGGAAAAAGGCACGAGACCACCCGCAGAGGATGTATATACTGTATATCAAATTACGCCCGCCCACAAACCTGTATTTTGCAATTATAAGACACCAAGTGATATATGTTGGTTTTCGAAATGTCACTTTAGGAAAATAAAGCCATAACAACACAACAACAGCACAAATAAAAATATGCTGCTTGCTTGATACCTGCTTGTCAATGCCTGATTTTTTTTTTGAGATGGAAAATCCACATTGGAATACAACCATTTCCTGTTTTTCGAAACTCTCTTGTAAAGAGTTGGGATCTGAGGAGCCCTGTCTGATCAGTATGTGTTGTTGTGTCCATTTTAATACTTTGGTTCTTTTGTTCACTTTAACTAGCGCTCAGCTCGTGAAATTCTAACATAACATTGTAAACATTGCCTCTGTCCTCTTATTGGCTACTGTAAAGTCATTATGGCTATATCTGTTCTGAACTCATAATGACCTGTAAATGAGCAGTGAAAATAGGTGTTAATGGTCGGAATTTACTCATATTAATTACCACGGAGCACATGCATTAATTAGGCCAACCACGCATTTAGGCTCATGAATTCACTTCATTAGTTTTAAGTCTATCAAAAAGAATGTTATTCAAACAAACGTTCAGCCTTAAAATTCACTGTTAAGAGGCAGAATAACTACATGTTGCATTAATAAACCCAATTTAGAATGAATAGAGCCTGACACACCTTTTTCTAATCAGCTGCCTATAAACTATTTATTTTACATTACTAAATATATTGGCAGTTATATCGGATATCGGCACCTCCAACCTCCTTTTATCGGTATTGTATAGGAACGCCCAAAACTCGCCCTAGTTTAGAGACAAGTCCATTGTAGTATAGTAATAAACTCTGTAATTGAGTTGTCTAAGGCTACGCTGACCATATGACATGGCACTGTCCTTGTACACCACTCAGTCCACTCCAAGATCCACTCCAAGATCCACTCCAAGATCCACTCAAAGGTTTCCCATTTGCCCCATTGTTATACAAAAAGACATCCACACATATTTCATGGGCGGTGCACAGCCAGTTCAGTCCCAGCAGAAATGAAGCACCAAAGATCCACCGTCCACCAGTCGGCTGCAGAATAGTAACCGGATAGGACTCAGGGGCCCCTCCAACAGTGTCACCTCTCTGTCTCTGGCTTGGTCCCAGGGTAAACAAACTGTGCACATACAGCGTGTCTTACTCCAGAGCTCTTCACCTCTCATCGACTTTACCTTGCTGCCCCCCGGAGACGCAGCCGCTTTGGTCCCAGGATACAGGCTTTTCTGGGCACTTGACATTTCATTTACAGTGAGAAATTGAATAACTCATTTTTCTTTTTCTAATTTTGGTTTTAAAAACATAAAACTAAAAATGGGAAATTGTTTTCATTTCCCATTTCAAGATGAAAATCAAAGGGCCAGCAGGTACATGGACCCAGATGCCAGAAACAAAGCAAGTTGGGGTCGGGATAGTACTTGGATGGGAGACCATTGGAAACATTAGGTGCCAGAGTGAGGCAGGAGTGTTGTTGTGTCAGCCACATTGTCTGGTAGTGTGAATCAGCCCTGCCTCCATCAGTCTGCCCCAGGGTAGTAGCGTGTTACCACCAGGTGTGGAGTAAATGACTGTAAAGCACTTTGGGTGTCATTAAAGGTGCCATATAAATGAATTAATTAAAGAGGTGGTTCCTATCAGTTCAGCAGTTTCAAACAGAAAGTCAATAAACCTGTTATTAAGCAGTTTTTTATTACATTTACTATTTATATGGTTTTATTCTGTCCATATGCTTCATTGTACTCAAACAAGGTCATAGCTACTTATTGTAGATATGTTTTCTTTTTTTTTTTATTGCATGTTCCTATTCCAACGCACAGTTGCAATACTTTAATTTCTTCATCGTGGGACAAATAAAGGTTCTCTTGTCTTAGATCAATTTTCCGATTTTACAATGAACATAACGTAACATTTGTATCTTCTTATGTTTTAATTAATGTGTCTCCTTTAAGTTGGGTCTGTCAATTTTTATTTAATTTATATTCATTTATACAGTGAAAACCCAATGACCAAAGTTTTCTTTTCCATGTGTACCCTGTGAAAACACAACACAATATACAAACACAAGATACTAAAACACAAATACAGCATTCAATAAAATTAACAGATACATAAAAACACATTTATATATCCAATGAGATACAATTATATAAAACAAGTGCATCGATGCTGCGGGTAGTCCTGGACCAGTGCTTTAAAATCATTGTGATAAAATGTAAATATATGATTATATTTGTGTGTTAAAAGTTATCTGCATCATTAGCCTGGGGGGAGGGAAAGGCATGTATTTCTAATAACATGTGTGAAGATGTTGTAGAAGCAGCCGTGAGGAATGTTCCTCCCATCCTGGGGACCAGATGGGTAGAACATTCACCAAGGTTTTTATCTCTAAAGATAATACCAAAGAGTCGTAAAAGACAAGTGCCTTGATGTGAAACTGACCAATGAGAAATGTGACCCGCCTTTTTTATGTGTGATTTTAATAAAATGACTTGTAAGAGGGAGGAACGCTGAGAGTGATTTTGGAAAGTCGTTCAGGTTGCTTACAACATCTTGACTCGGCTAAGCCTTCCTCTCCCTTGCAAGCCACACAAAAGACTGACGTTTCTGTGTCGTTTAATATTCTAAGTTGAATTATGTTCTCTGACTGTTAAGTAATAACATTGATTCATGTGTAATTTCTTGACAATCATCAAGACATAAAAGGATTTAATTTAAAAAAGTCTCTGTGTTTTGTTCCACAGTGAGGGAGCAAAGTTCTATCAATCTAATTATGAGATTAGTGTCTAATAATTAATGTTTCTTATCCTAGTTTTCAATCTACTTTATATATTGCAAAAAAAACATGTTTATCAATGTTACAACTTGCTCAAAATGTCACAAACACCACGTCAATCTGCAACCGTGTTATTCTTTGAGACATGACGCACTGTTTGGAATGCCTGTTGACAAAGAGCCCTTGTGATTCAGATGCCCTCCAGCACACACATGTAGTAGCCTCTTCCTGTAAACCAGCCTTTTCTATTTCCTGGACTGTGTCTTTTCCGAGCACCGGGGTGGATGCCAGCAGGCTGTTTTGAGCACGGCTGACGCGGCGCGGCGTGGCATCGTTCCCGAACTGCCCGTACACAGCGCATGCATAAAACATGTGCTGGAGGGAGAGCACATGCAGGCCACTACTGAGGAGCTTTATCATCTCTTGGTAATGAAGCAGGTGGAGCAGCACCGGGGGCCATGCTGCTGTTTACATCTGCGACATGGGGCCGGTTCAGAGGGACGCACATCCTCAGAACCATTTGCCAGCCTGACCCGGCGTGTTGGAAACTGCTAAGATTTATCCGACTTGTGCTCAGAGCTAAAGGTAATGTACTGCTGAAATGTACAGGCGCTAACCCCAGAGACAGGTTAGCTGGGACGGGAGAGAGAAGGGAATAGCATTACAGTTTGCATCCATAATGTTATACGAGTAAAATGGATCTGATGAAGAGGTGTATTGTAATGATGAAATTATACAGTATATTTGTTGTGCAATGAATGGTTTAACTTAATGACTTGAGCTGTCCGTTGCTGAAGTGGTTAAAGCAGCAGCACACATGGCCCTGTGCAGATGGCTTGAGCGTCGTGGGTTCGATTCCCGGCTAACTTCTCTTCCACCCGTTAAATGCTATGGTATTCTGTCCAATATAGTTTATGGACAAAAAAAGAAACAATGAAGGAGAAATAATGAGTTACGATTGAGAGGAAACTTGAATAAAAAACTCCTGCCGCTTCCACTTCTACAACTACAACCAATGGTAGTAAATGGTAAAGCAAATCATGTTTGAGCTATTATTCGAAAAATATTTGAAGAGAACGTACAAAAAAAGAAAAATTAGTTTCTGATAAAAATAGACAGCCTTATGAATATTTTAGTGCACTGAAAACACTACGTCCTTACTGTGTGTGGGCTTGCATCTCTATACACCTGTCTCTAACTTGGCCTGGAGCAGCCTCCAAGTATACTGGTCTCCATGGAAATGTTGTTCCTTTGGCTAAAATGTTCCACAGTATGGCATAAATAAGTAACTCTGCTTTAAGGCACAGAGACACTATAGATGAATAGGAATCTTAAGTTTAGAGATATCAATTTGAAAATACTGTTGGTACTTTACTTACATCAACGCAAGAAAACAAATATTAATTTTTCCACCTTTTTCATGTACAAAAATAACAAGCATATTGTGTGTACAAAATTGCACATATTTTGAACATAATTATAAACCTGAAACATTGATAGAGCCAGGATGAATCTGTTGCTTCATTGTTGACTCATTAAATACTAATTAAAACAACATTAAAAGATGGACAGAGATTGGACTTCTTACTAAACTACATTTGACATTTGACTGAAATGTTTGCCTCACGTATTGTTGTTGAAAGCTAAATAAATCAGGCTTAGAATTAGATGTCAACAACTGTACAGTTTGGTGTGTGAGGGTGCTACATTAAGGGCTAATCTTTAAGTAGATTCATTTTAAATATCAAGAATGATTTAGGGTCATATTGGACAATGTAGTTTCTAGGTCAAAGCGCATATCAAACTGATAAAAAAAAAAAAAACAAAGAAATGAAACCAGTTGGAGTCTAATTAATTATAGTACACTTACAAATCAGTGTTTTTGTAAATTCACATTCCTACCTGATAGTTATGCAGTACTAGCAAGATTTATTCAGAAATTTGCTTGGGGCTGAGGTGAGGCACCACATTAGCCAGGTCTAGAGGTGGGAAATTGAATGGCAGAGACTTTTGCTCTCAGTTCCAGGCTCGGGGTGGAGAAAAAGAAGTGGTCATGAAGTGTGACAACCCGAGGAAATGGCTGCAATAGTTATTTATGATTAACTTTAAAGTATATGGATGTGATTTCAAACTTATAAACTGGAAATGGTGACCCAAAAACGTCATGCTGCATTGAAAAGCTGCATTATCTTGGGCCTGGCCAGTGTTGAAATTTACCAATGTCTTTACAGCATAAGAATCAAGGCTGAATGAGAAAATGCACCTGAACATAGTGTAATTGGATTTTCTAGACCTGGGGTGAAGCTAACATACTGTAACCAATGTAATGTCTGATCGTTCTTGTATAAAAGACTAGAGTCAGATGTAATAGCGGCTCCTCACCCTAACAGAACATGTCATCTCTGGAGTTGTTATTTCAATATAGACTTCAGATATTCTATTCTGTTTTGGGAGCCGTATTTGCATCTCATTTTACAACAACAGAAGATGTATTGTTCACAAAATCCAAAATGACCAGCTAACCTGATCAGCAGCAGCGCTTTGTCTGACGTAACGAACACTTTTCCAACTTTTGTGCAAGACGTGCTAACGGAGAGCAAGGTGAAACAGAGTATGAAAACGTTCCCAGAAATGTAGTAATTGTTATGAAGCGTGTGTATTTGTGTAGTTCTGTTCTGTTTACTCATTCAGCGCAATAATTTCTTTTCACAATTTCAAAATGAATTTAATCGTCTGTGCCCATGGGATTGTCTATTATTATCAAGCTGCAATAATGCCAGAGTTTAACTTGTGTGAATAGCCTGTAATGTAAATGCATGTTTTGTTTTCTGCTCAGTGAAGCAAAAAAGCCAAGGCATAAGCATAAAAGAACAGGAGTCTTGAAAAACAAACAAACTGTTAAATGAGTTTAAATTCAGCCATGACTCAATTTCCCTTCTCACAAAAAGATTTTTGAATTGAAAATGGATGCAATGATGAAACCTGAGTGTAACGTCGAGATCAGGCGTATATACAGAAAGGACAAGTGATAATCTCCCCCTGAGGAAAATTTATCAATCATCTATGAATCAGGAAGTGGTGAAAAAGTTCAAAATGGAAGTATTCTCAATGGAAATAAAAGTATAATTGTGTGAAGTTGGTTTAGATTGAGAATAATTTGCACACGTATATTATTGTATGTTGCATTTGAATTTATATTGAGTATTGTTCAGGGTAAGACACTTTGTCCTTGAGTGAGTATGAAAAGGAATATAACTGTATATATTATAAGGTTCTATCTGTTTTCAGAGTGAAAGAACCATAAGGCTCTATCTACATAACATGAAAAAACACATTGTTTTTATCAAATGTTAGATTAAAGATTACTTTTGAGAAAACACTATAATTACGGTATACATTTTTAAAAACAGTTATGTATTTTCCATATCATCAGATGTAATATTCCAGATTTAATCCAGTAAAACTCTCATAATCCGCCATTTGATTCCAAGATTGCAACAGGCCTTTTAGTTATTAGTTTGCAAGACAATGGTGTTTGACTTGCTCAAAACGAAGACATTAAAATTGGATTTTATGTTGATCATTCATAATATCTCATAAAAAGGAACAAAAACTTTGCACCAAACTATATACAATTTGAAGATAATATGCAGAAATGCACCAAATGTTTACCCAATTAAAAGACAGGACTTCTTTCTACGTTGTATCTCTGTCACTTTGGCATGTTTTAGTTTAATTCAATTTAATCATAACATATATTATCTTTCAAAAATGCATTTGAAAAGGGTAGGATAAAGTGTAGTCTGTTAATAACTATAATAGAACATGTTTTCACCCATTCATAACACAGGACTGGGACACCATCATTGGACCCTCATTGCCTCTTTTCACAAAGTTGCAAATGCAGAAAAGGTGAAATGCTGACTGGGCTCCTCCTGCTGTGTTTAATGGCAAAAGTTGTCCTAGTGACGTTGCCTCTCTGTCTCCCACCTCCACACACTGATATAAACCATTCCAAACTCAGTCCCTTGGCTTGTGTGCACTGGAGTTCAACGTGGTCAAAGTTATTTACATCACAAATGACCATGCACTGATTAAAACGATGGATTTACACACAGTTTTTGGGATGAAAAGCCAGTGGCTAAGAAGTGAAGCCAATTTGTTGACCCGGGGACCACGCAGGAGCATTTTGCTGATGAGGGACTTTGACTTGTTCATCGGAGCGAGACCCCTGGAGCGCAGCAGCACATTCAACTCTACATCTACAAAACTCCAAACAATGTGGACTTCCAGGAGGCAGAGTTCGGGATTAAATGATATGGCTAAACAATAGATAGTGGTAAATATACATTCAATTCAGTCGTTTGGTCTAGAAAGTACACGTTTATTTTAGCTTTTAGCATGACTTTCAAAAACAGGATGGGGTTCATTTTAGAGTCTTTGTATCTGTCATGTCCTTGCTACTTTCAACCTTAAATTTCCCCGTCCGACAAACAAAATAATGACTTTCACGCCATCTATCGCTCCTTTCCCTGTGTCATATTGATCGCTCCCTCTTCCCCTCTATGCTGTGGTGGCAGGGCTGGCCACAGTGCCAGCTCATGATGCAGTGAAATGTCAGGTACCTTTGGGAGGCTGAGATTAGCGAGCTCAGAGCGTCTCCACCGCTCCTAATCACTCACCCGTCTGTCTCTCTCCCTCTGCTCCAACTTCTTCCTACATTCTCCATCGCATCTTTCTTTATTACTCTTTCCGTTCTAATCCGCTCAAGTGCTGCTCGCTCCTAAACCATATTAAAACATGGATCATCTTTGTCCTGTTGAATTAAAATGGAATTTAGAAGATCTGAGTCGCGGCTGTCACCCCAAAGCCTTGTGTTGGATGAGGAGTTCAAATCACCATTCTTTTTCTACAGATTAACCCCTATAACGCTTTCTGTTCAGGTTGGGGTACATAACATATCAACTTTGGTATTCTGTGGCATGAAAGTTGCAGGGAAATATATTGTGTCCTTCAATATGTGTTCAAGTTAATTGAATACCCAAATCAATTCATTCAAATGCCTTGTCAAGTGCTTGTGGTGATGAAATGTTACTAACAGTTATGAGCAGAGAGTATGACAACGTTGGAACCAGTGAAGGAGAAGTTGTTGTTTTTTGCCATTTGGGGACATTATTCTTTACAATTGGGATGGTTAAGAGAAGGACTGGGGTGATGCATTTGGTGGAGATGTAGTTGTGCATCATAGCTGTGGAAGTTGAGACAGCGGTGCCTTGGGGGTTCCCCATGGCTGAACTTACGACCACCAAGGGGCTGAAATACTGTTGGAGTTGTATAATGACAGATTTTCAATAGTTACCATATTTTCCGGACTATAAGGTGCACTTAAAACCTTTAATTTTCTCCAAAAACTCCAGTGTGACATATATGGATTCATTCTGGTTGTGCTTACTGACGTTGAAGTGATTTTGTGTGGTTTTGTTTCGCTTAATGCTCCTTATAGTCCGGTGCGCCTTATATATGAAAAATGATCGAAAATAGACCAATCATTGACAGTGCACCTTATAATCCAGTGCGCCCTATATTGCGGAAAATATACTACACTTTTTTTCTTGTTCTGTATTATTGATAAGGTAAAGGTATTTGATCACTTTAATGAAACCATGTATGACTATGTAGAAATGTATTTTAACTCAAAACAACCAAAACACAAATAGCAAAAGGGCACGAGTTTACATAAGGTCACACTCTGGGACTTTGATTTGATTGGAGAGATTCAAGTGAAGTGCAGATATTTTTGTGCCGAGCCCAGCCCTTGTGAAGCGTCTCCGTTCTAATTAAAGAGAAGAGATCAGCAGAGCAGGATATGTGAGGGATATAGAGCTCTGCAGGCCGGCCGCGGGGACATTAGCTCCGCTTTTATTGGGAATTATCCAAGTTGACTGCTGTACCTTTGAGATCCACACTGATATGCAAGTGTCTCTAAGCAACTTCACATAGAATTGCCAATTAATTCAAAAATAACCTGCTCCCTAATGTGCCTGTGTGTAGATGAGTTTACTTTGAACAATGCAGACAAAAGCATTCTCTTTAGGATTGTGAGTTATATAATATGCAGTCTATTGACTGCCATCACATAACAGACCTTGCCCATTACACTCAGGTAACAGACCTCGCCCATTACACTCAGGCCTGTAGTATTATTGTATAAGCAATTAAGGTATTTGACAGAAAACCCATGAGGTGGCATCATTGTGATATCATCCAGAAACATATTATTTTTATATTTGAAAATGTTGTAAATTTGAGCACATTGAAAAGTTGTTGTTTTTTAGTTTATTTTCTTTAACTTTATTCTTTTTTTAAAACATGATTTTTAACACTGATAAATCATGTGTCACCTCTGTTTTCTGGTCTGGCCTCTGTCAGTGGAGACTGCGCAGTTCCAAAGTTCAGAACATCTTTTGGACAGTCCAGTTTTGCTTTCAATGGACCCGTCCTCTCTTCCCGCTGATTTAAAACTGTAGACTGACCTGAGCATCTTTAGAAAATATCTGAAACTGTGAATGAAATCAGAGCAGAGTTGCACATGAGAATGCTGATGTGATGTAATTATCACATACAGTGAGTTAGACTCATTGCACATGAGGGATATTTTACAGCTCTGACAAAGATGGACTTTAAAGGGAGTTTTGGCTTACCATATTTTCCGTACTATAAGGCGCACGTAAAAGTCTTTAACGTCCTCAAAAGCCGTCCGTGCGCTTAATAGTTCGGTGCACTTAATATATGGTTTATTTCTGGTTGTGCTTACTGACCGCAAAGATATTTTGTGTGGTCCATGGTGTATAAAGAAGATTTGGGACACGAGACGTGGATGCACGTTTAGATTTACAGTACTCCAGAACCGGAAGTCCCAACAACATGTGTGCAAAGCATTCTGGGGACACCTACCGGTAAAATAAAGGACCCCAAGAAACTTGGCCCAAGATGGCTCCTGCCAAGAGACCATGGATCTGTCATATTATCGCAAGAAATGCGCTTACGGACTATTAAGGACAATTATCAGTCAATTGTGGTCAGAGGCAGGAAGGCAGGAAAACAGGAATCATCACTGAACTGCCGCATTGATCACGCTGTGCTTCATCTGCGCTAAATTTCTTGTCCATTGTTCATACAAATGCTGTTTGCGCTTAGATGCACGTTCACGCTGCTCAATTCAGCCAAAATGCAGAAAATGCGATGCGCAGAATCCTGATCTGCACCTCATCGCTTTGGTCTTGTGTCAACGTGCCTCTACAGAGGGTTAGCATAGAAACATGCGTTCAATGTGTCTGTAGCCATATGATTACTTTGTTTAGGATAATGCATGTGTCAAGTGACAGTAAGATATCTATAGAAAATCTATATCAGCATTAACAAAAATCGATATCATCGATTCATCAAGATTTTCTGACAGTTTTAATATTCAGATATGGTATATATTATTCATTGTAAGTTTTTATTTATTTATAGGAGATCTTCTACTAAGTGTTTTTCAGACTTCCTATAAGTGATCTGTTCTTCTGTATCTACCTCTGTATCTACCTGCGTTGCACCAATGAAATTTCCCCATGTGGGACAATAAAGGAATATCATATCTTATCTTATCTTAAATTAGACACGTGTTGAGCCTCGTTTACAATAGTTGAAAGGCAACAGTCTGGAAGTGCCTCAGTGTGTTCCATACGGTCCATGTCCAACCAGGAAGTCAACTTATAAACATGTCATAATGCACTTTAAGGTTGGTCTACCTCAAGCCCAAATCAAATTGAGGAGATTTAGTTAATAAACATGGGCTCACTTTGTCATTCAAAAACATTTCACACCATGTGTAAATTAATTAAGGATTAAATGTCACACCTAACAACGACACAACTGATTCAAACACGTATAACGTGTGAAAAACATCAGATATTTTGCTTTCTTTCATATAACCACTTAGATAATATTATATTCAAATGAAGAGGAGTTCTTTAGGGTCAAGGGGTGTTTATAAATGAAGAAACGGTATGACAACGGCGACTTGTGTCCTTTGGCTTGATGCGTGCATAGGACTGACCATAAATAGAAAGAAAAGAGATACACCAGGAGCACCTCCAGAACATAACATCATAATTCTGTTTGCTCTGATTCACTGAGCGGTCGTGTGAGAACAGATGCACAGTCAAAACAATGTATATAAAGACTTTTTTTGTTTTCTGTGTGGGTTGGATACTGTCAATCGTGGGAAGATTAGAGAATATTTGTTGTTGACATACTACTTCTAAAATTGTACTCAAGTAAAATTGTTTTTACTGGTGGTTATTTTTTTAAATGGGTTTAGAATAATTATAGATATGATTGTACAAACCTTGATTAATTTAAGAATGAAGTTGTTTTCTTATTCCCTGAGCGCTGGCCAGTCAGAGCAGATGACGCATCGTCACATGATCTCTCTGGTAGGACTCTGCCCTATCCCATGAATTTCACAGCAATTGCACATATGACAGAATTGCACATGGTTAGGTCAGTATTGCGAGTGTTCAGGACTAACAGTGTTTGTTATAAAGTCTGACAGCAGCAGGAAGGAGAGATCTGCGAAACCTTTCCTTCACACAGCGAGGGTGGATCAGTCTCATGGTCCAGCATAGATGTGAATCTAGCCAGGACCCTCCTGTCCCCCACCTCCTGCACCGAGTCCAGAGCACAGCCCAGGACGGAGCTGGACTTCTTGATGACTCTGTCCAGCTTCTTCCTCTCCCTCTCTGTGATGCTGCTGCTCCAGCAGGCCACACCGTACAGGAGGGCTGATGCCACCACAGAGTTGTAGAATGCTACGCTACTTCTATTGTTTAAAAAATTAAAGAAAATAAAATAACAAACAGCAGACAAGCACACATTCTTTACTTTGTTTATTTGACATTTTATTTAAAGTTAGTGTAACAAAGAGGCCGTTTGTTACCACTAGCACGTGACACTTTTCACTATTTGCACTTTAAATTACATTTGGCACTTTAATTGCACTCAGCAATTTAAGCATCAATTTGCACTTTCAAAAAGACAATTGTACCAAGTTGATATACAATTTTTATTGAAGTAATGTCTGTCCTTTTTAGATCTGGTGCACTGGAGCACTTTAACTGAAGTCGTCTGTCTTGGGGGAAAAAAAAGGTTTAGTAAGTTTTATGAGATAATGATGATGCTTACATCCCTGTCAATCATCTGTAGTTTTCCCCGATTGTGTGACAGGATAAAAGGCGCCTGGAACATCATTCCTTGTTCTGATGGTGGAGGAGACACAGCTCCTTGCCGCCATATTTTGTTTTCATCATGCACTTTGCACTTTACTTTGATTGAAAATTAAAAAGATGTGGACCACGTCAATGTCTTGTCTCACATAGCTCCAACCGCTGAAGACCAGCCTACGTTACAGTTAGCATTAGCTTTAAGAAACGTGCACATAATTAAAATGTCATTCAATTATATCTATATATATTATCAAACGTACATGTTTAAAAATGTACTCAAAGAGATTACAGTATGTATGTGCACGAGTTACTTTCCACCCCTGGATCCTGTACTGTATGTTATAGAAAGACATATTATCATGGGTACTCTGGATATCATATTCAAAACATCTTGTTGCTTTCTCCTGTTGTGAACGAGTAAAAGCTTTAGCTCCATTTGCACTTCAGAAGCAGCACCTCTTCCCATTTCATGTTCCGAATCAGTCTCCTTTTAGTGTTACGGTGGCTCAAATGGCTCAAAAATCAATAGCAAAGAAGTCTAAAAGAGCCTATTGGCAATCAGCCACAGTGATGAATAGACAACTAGCAGCTTGTTTTCAATGCTTTACCCTCCTCGAAAACGTATTACCTCGAAGACAGAAATGAAGCCAGCGGCGAAGTGTGTTGAACGGCTTTATTTGGTGCTCTGTCTTGGACACTTTGACCGCCTACTTTCAAAAAGCCAGAAAAACAACTTTCTACCAGACCAATGCTTGTATTTTTATTTGATTTGGCTCTCAATATATAAAACCCGCTTTTAAAAGATGACCTTCATTTAGTTTCCCACAGTGAACGGTACATGACTTCATTTATACCGTCCTTCATATACAACTCACCCTTGGATAGATAACGTATGGCAAGGTGAGTGGAGGTTGAACAAACATATAGAATTATAATTAACTATGTAAACCAACAATGCCATCCGGAGTTATACATGAAAAATATGGAGGTATTACAGTCACGGTCTGATTTTGTTTGGATTTGAGTGGATGTAAAGTTCAGTTTTAGATGTCTGGTTGACTGAAATTATGTATATATAAAAAAATATGAAAATTAGGGAAAAATAATCAAAGAGGTAAGATTATAGAAGATTTATCATTTTTTGCCGGTGGTGTAATGGTATAATGCAGGATTCTCCATCTGCGCTGAAGGATAATGCGGAGGACACATTTCACTATCATGATAAAAAGTACATTTTACACAGACCAGCCTCAAAAGTTGATTATAATTCTCCCGGTGGAGCGTCCGCCACCTGCTTGTTTCCATAGAGCTGTCAATACTTTGCCTAGAATATTCCATGTTACGGCTGTAAATAGCCATGGATGATTTGCACGTTCCTGTCCAAATCAAAATGTACTCCAGACCATCTTGCATTTTTGTGGTGTTTAAAAAAAAGGGCAGCTATTTGTGCTTTTTTTTTTCTTTAATGTTTTATTTACACTAAATATTTACGAATACTTATGTTAATTGTGCACCATTGAGATTAACAATGAAGAATGAATGAATAGAATACAAACTGCAATCTTCATGGAGACAAGCAGGTGAAACTATCAAGCCAAGTTACAGATCAGATCCCTGGAGGGTTGACCCCGCTCACACCTGTCAATGCAACCCTAACCCTCTCATCAGATCTCGGACCCTAAGAAGGGGTGGGCCTGGTTGGGACTTGGATGGGAGACCACTGGAGTGTGGGACCATGGATGCAAAGTGGTCCATGGCTAAAATCATGAATGTGTGTCATGTATGTTCATTAATATGTAGAGTCCCAGCATAATAATAGTAACAATCCATGTTTTAAAGGTAGCACATGCTGAATAAATTGAATGATAAAATGTTCATCTTTTTCTGTGTCTGCCAATGTCACATTACTTCCATCTAGTGTTACCTGAATATCCTTGGACCGTAAACAGAACGTCCACTTTCTCTCTGCTCATGCTCTCTCGTGTAATTAGACTAATGGCCTCAAATCAATGGAGAGGTAATATATATAATGCTCTGATGTTGTACCTGCCATCTTTCTCACTCAAACAGCACCTGGATTTAAGCCCGAGAGAAGCACTCCAGGGCTGAATAATGAGTGTCCAAATCTCCTGCACGTGACCATGAACTTTGACCTCCCAAACCAGCAAGAAGCAATTCTTCCTCCTGACAACAAACATGTTTTTAAGGTCAGACACCACAGGTAAAACTCTTTTTTCCTTCATGTTGTTTTTCTGCACTTAAATATGTATTATTTCTCCACTGGCATCTGTAGATTTGTATGGGAAATTTAACTTCAAGGGCCATTTTCACCAAATGCAATGCAGAGAGACATAGAGATCAGCCCTTAAAGTAGCACCTTCAAGTCTTCAAATTCAAGTCTGATTTATTTATTAAGTTTAAACTCAAAAATGAAAAAGTACAGACAAAATCACCCGCAAATTTCTATCTAATATGTCAACAGCTTTGAGGTATTTCCAAAACACATACTTCTGATTATACTTCTGGAAAGCTGAATGTACTCAAAGTAGTTTAAATGCCTAACAATATCATACATCAATGAACCTTTAAGTTCACAAGGACATTTACATAAAAGTATTAAATGCATCTCTTTTGGGGTTTATTTTTGCATCTCTAAATAAACATTGTGTTTGATGGTGAGTGCATTCACAGCACGGGGTCTGACATACAGCCAGTATAAAGACATTAGGATAGAGCTACATAAACACAAATGCAAATGCAAAATACAAATAGCAGCAAATATTCATTCTCTGGTCTTCAGCCAAAGCTTGCTCCTGCGCCGCATTAATCCTCTGTTTTGCATGTGTTCTGTAGTGTATATTTAGTTTAATTTATTGTAATGATCTGATTGATGTTGGAGTCTGATTGTTAGAACATTTTAAACAATCTCTCTTTGCCTTGTTGTGGGATTAAAAGTTGTTTTCTGCTCATCATCATTATGGAAGTTAGTATTTCAAAACCAGGAAAGTGAAAATGTCAAACCGACTGAATATGAAAGATGCAACATTTAAAAAAATATATATATATATATTTGAAAAGGTGACTCATTTAAGTTACAATACAGTTTTTTGTTTGGTTTTGTTTTTCATATATGGTCACAAATGATGGGACATAAACATTTCATGAAGTCTGCAGACCATGTGCGTCAACAAGCCACTAAAGGGTTTTACTGCATTGGAGATGAGATATTGATTGATATTTTTCTACCTAGAAAGCGGGAGCAAGGTGAAAGAAAAATTGTGGCCTGACTAGCTGTAAGTCTTTCTAATTCTAATCTATACAAAGAAAGTCATGATGTACTGCTTGGTTTGAGTGTAAGGCTGGAAAAGCAATCACAGCATGGACCAATCAGATAAATTATGATAAATGTGACCAGTGTCTGTTCATTTGAATTTCACAAGCTCCGAATTGCAGTACTGTTAAAGGAGAAACATTGCAGCAAATAGACTTTCGTAACATTTTTAATCTTGTTGTAATGGTTTTAATTCAGCATTATCTTACTCAAAGTTGTGTTTTGATTGTTGTTGAATGGTTTGGGAATCCTGCATTGTCCTGCGTCTGAGGTGTGAGTGAGCAGAACATGTACACACCAACCCCAAAATGTCAGTCATGTGGTTCAAACATTTTGTGGTGCCACTTTGTAGTAACAAAAGCACGTAAAATATAATGACAATTGTGCACCAATATGGAAAAGTTAGGCCAATAATGATGTGTTTGATGTAATTGGAAACACTGATATCTTCTTTGCTTTGTCAGGTCATTGGTAACCCTTTTTTAAAATATGTTTTTAACAAATAAATGTTGCTGTATTCTAAAATAAGGATCAAATCTATTTTAAAATGTTGAGTTACAATACATTATACCTTCATTTTGGGGGAAAAGTAAAACGTTTGTAAAATAAAACATTTTATTTAGCTCTGTGTTTAGCTATAGACAGGCTAATATATACTAAGCTATATATTTTTTGGCTAAAATTTATGATTACTATTCGCCTTCACACTTTTCCATTCTGTGAATTTCCTGTTTTCTTTGTGTGTTTCTGAACCTCTGCAGTCCATGTGTCATCCTCGTGTCTCTCCTCCTCAGTCTCTCCTCCTCATACTCTGTGTCTGATCACACACTCAGTCTCTCCTCCTTCTTTAAACATCTCACACTAAAGTTATTTGGAACAACCATCTCTAAGCTGATCATTTAGGAGGAAAACTTACAAAATAATGTCTGCCTCTTGTGAAGTGGCTGTCTCTCCTATGTAAGTACTTTACAATATTCTTCACTGCATTAGATAGAGTAAACTTCATTACTCTGTTTTTGTGTTGGCATCTTGTCGTTAGGGTGAACCAGTTTTTGTAAAGAGCGTTACATAGTAGAAACTAAACAGCCTCTGCACAATAGGCTTTATCAGCACAGAAGACATGCAAATCAGAACCACAGATTGACGTGCATCTTCATCTTAAAGCTACGAACCATTCTATCGAAGACAGTGAGGAGAAGATTCTAAGCAAGGAGAAAAGATGGTTTGAAAGAGGAGTTAAAGAGGCAATCTTAATTTAAAAAAAAATAAGAAACGTCCTTAAATAGAAATGGTAGTTTAAGATTCAAACTTCCGGTCGTTTATAATGGAATTTTGAATCCCTGGAGAGGTAGATGCCCAGGGCATTTGGATGCTAATCAGTTACACAGGGAGGAGAGAGAGTGTGAGCCAGGATACAATAAAGGCTTATAGCCCATGAAAGGGCTGATAGTAAACAAAGAGGCTAGTTTGATAGAAAACAACGGGGGCCCACTCAGAGTAGGAGAAATATAAAGTCTGGAACTTTGTTATTTCTGGGTCTTTTGACTCCAATATAAAGACTGAATTAAGGTTTACAGTCTGTTCTCTTAGAATATTGCAGAAAACCTCTGTCCACAGAGCTGTTGTTTTCTTCCTGTTTCTGAAGGGATGGCAGAGTGAACTCTTTCATTACCGAGGCATAACATCGCTGACTGATATCAGTGCTTTTAGACTCAAACCGATAATACTCAATTTAATGAATATCGGCCGATTCCTATACTGGTCCTATGTATTGTGCACCTCTAGAAAATACGCTGCTTACTATTTGCAGAGATGGGCGTCTCAGCATTGCAATTTAAATTTAGCAAAATATAAACTATTTGAATTATACTTCATTACCATACCAAAACATATATAATCTATAAAGACATTGTGTTTTTTATGATAATCGACTGCCCCCTCACCAGTGAGCATCCAGGGACGGGACATTGAGAGAGTGGACTCATACAAGTACCTGGGTGTTCATCTGAACCACAAACTGGACTGGACTCATAACACAGACGCACTGTACAGGAAGAGCCAGAGTCGGCTCTACCTCCTGAGGAGACTCAGGTCTTTTGGAGTGACAGGGCCACTCCTGAAGACCTTCTACGACTCTGTGGTGGCATCAGCCCTCCTGTACGGTGTGGCCTGCTGGAGCAGCAGCATCACAGAGAGGGAGAGGAAGAGGCTGGACAGAGTCATCAAGAAGTCCAGCTCCGTCCTGGGCTGTGCTCTGGACTCGGTGCAGGAGGTGGGGGACAGAAGGGTCCTGGCTAGATTCACATCTATGCTGGACCATGAGTGTCACCCCCTGCAGGACACTCTGTCCGCTCTGGAGAGCAGCTTCAGTGAGAGACTGATCCACCCTCGCTGTGGGAGGGAGAGGTTTCATAGGTCTTTCCTTCCTGCTGCTGTCAGACTTTACAACAAACACTGTTAGCTCTGAACATGTGTCATTCAGCTTCATAATGTGTAATCATGTGTAATACTGTCATATTCATGTGCAATACTTTGACATAATATCAATCATCCTGGTGCAATATTTTCTGCCCATTTAACAGATGTAAATAACTGTTATTATTAAGATTATAAGAGCTATTTCAAAGTTATCTGTTATTATTATACTTCTGTGCCTTATCTGTCTAATCTGTGTTGCAACTCTGGAATTTTGAAATTCTGTCCCCCATTATGGGACAAATAAAGGTTATCTTATCTTATCTTCATCTATGACAAAGGCTGACATTTTACATTTTGTGTTCATAGTAAAAAATAGAAAAAGAAAGAGAAAATGGTAAAAGCTCATTGTTGACTGATGAAGCTAGACGAGTCCACTTTCAAGATTGGTCTTTCGAAATACTAGCAACTACATCATCATCATCAATCTATCAATCCAATGCAGCCTCCATCTATTTTGGTGAGAGAACTTGTTATTTGGATGTGACACTTTTTGGATCCTCTCCCCCTCGCTCTAATTAGTCTAATCAACCCTCTGAAGCAATAGCACAAGGACTTTCCCATTATATAACACAATGAAAACGAGTTTCCAGAATAATAAATATAAAATATGCAATGCAGAATGAGAACATAAATGTCCCCTATTACATTTTAGTTTAGTGTTGTTGGGTTTGATCAGCTAATTGCTTTTTGTTTCAGTAATACTTTCCACATGCAGCAGAGGAAGATTCACTTAAGACCGCCCGAAACAACA
Organism: Eucyclogobius newberryi; assembly: GCF_026437365.1. NCBI lineage: Eukaryota > Metazoa > Chordata > Actinopteri > Gobiiformes > Gobiidae > Eucyclogobius > Eucyclogobius newberryi. Next base: position 16,545,903 of record NW_027315835.1, read on the forward strand.
ACATCGACAGAAAACTGTGTTCACAGACGGCAGCCACTTTGCATTACAGCGATATCTAGAAAGCCCTGACCTTTTAACTGAAGGCAAATCCGACGCGCCCAAAGTTCAGCCTTCACAACGCATGCATAACATTGTTCTCATTTATTTCACTGCTCTGAGTAAAGGTTATTTTTCGGCCGAACATCTGCCTTCAATAGTAGAAAAAGCTTCAGTTGTAGTCATCTGGACTCAGTCTGCCTTCAATGACACTGACAAACGTATAAATCGCAGTAGGTTGCTTGAGGACAGGAGAGTCTACCGCTGAGTTTTTTTTTAAATGTTTAATTCATTTAGTGGGCCAGCCAAGAGCAAAAGCTGACAATTGGGTTTTGGTTTGTGTTTGTTTGGCCTGAGGTAGTAGTGTTTGGACCCCTGAGTGTGTGGCGGGAGTGGTCTCCAAACACCATCTGTTACATAAAGACCCACCTGTGATGGCGGCAGCACTGGACCATGCTGTTGGAGAGGATTAAGACTTTCTCAGTCACTGATTCACCTTCTACAAACAATTGGTTGGCAACTTTATGAACTCAATAGTCGATAAAAAGAAAACATGAAAACACAGTTCAAATAAGAAGGACGGGACTGGTAGAGATCTAAAGATATCCAGGAGTTTCAGAGTGATTTCAATCCAAAACAACACATGAATCAAGCTGATTCATGTGTTGTTTTTAAATCACTCCCTAAAACACCTTTTTTATTAGTTGTATTTCTTTCATCTTCACTTACTTTGTTATGTTTTATCTACATTTACTTTGACTATTTGCCCATTCAAAGATATACATTTATATATTTTAAATTGTTTTGGATTGAAATCACTCTGAAACTCCTGGACAATCTTGGATCAGCCATAGAAAATTATATGTTTCCTCTAAGTTTTCTTTTAGACCGAGGAACCACAAGCACAGCATACATGGTCTGAGGGAAACGCATTGAGAGTGTGGCACCAGGTCAGAGAGGTATCATGGGGCGAGGTCATTTAGGCATTTTAAAACAATTATATAATTCTAATATCAACATCAAAATATCACATACAGTATAAAAAGGAAGCTGAAACCCATAAATAGGCTCAAGCCAGAGTACCTAATCCATAAACAACAATTGACCTTCCTGACAGGTTTTCTGTCAAATATAACAAAATGGTCACATTTGCACTTTTATACATTCAAACACCACACTGGGGGTGAGGCAGGTTAAGTGTCTTGGCAAAGGACACAACGGCAGTATTCACCTGAGGCAACCTGCGGGTCAGTGGATCTGACCGCTCTACAAAGGATGTTTTTATGTCTGAAACGGGATTCAAAAAGCCGACCTTCATATGTGAATCTGACCAAAATGACTGTGGATCAGTGCCTGGTATTAGTTGTTCTTGAACAAAATGGTGGCCACATTTGAGTCAGTTTACACCAGGATAGCTGTGGTGCTTCCTATCAATGTGTGTTCCATTGTTATTGTAAAAGAAGATTGTAACTATAGTCTTATGTTATTATGGAACTGGTAGTGATCAGGGGTGTTTCTAGTGACCTGGTGGGCCTGTGCTGATAGAGGCATTGACTTTGGCCATAGAGCCACCCTTGGGCCACCCAAGTGAAAAATACCTGGGTGCCCCTGTAGCAGAATCAGTGTTTCTTTCTTTTGACTTTTGACTTCAATTTTGCCTCTGCAAATTGCTGTTGTGTTGGTTTAATTTGTGCTGGTAAATTTAGGCTGTACCATTTCCTGTCAATGACAGTGAAAAGAACTGTCTGCCACACATGACATGAATAGACCTATGGAACGACTGAAGCAGAAAGTTAGTCTATTTATCAAAGTAACAGTGTGTTTGTGCAGATGTTTTGTATGTGTGGTGGTGTATTACAATTGTGTTGTGTGTCTCCGCTTCACGCAGAGGTCAGCCCTTTTATCTGACACCATCTATTCATTTAAATTCATCTAATTATCAGCGTGATAATTACACATGGGTAAAGCCGTGTGCATGTGGCAGTGCATATCTGTGTCTGTCTTAAGGTGACGCGCCACATAATGAGATGGAGAGGCAGAAACAAGAGAGGCCTGTTAATGCCTCATAGAACAGTCTGATGTATGTGGGGCCGGCGGCTCGGTACAAAAGATCACTGAGAGAAATACATACAATTCTCCTGCATGAGCGAAATGTAGAAAATAACAAGTGGAAATGAAAATGGCTTCTTACAAGTGCAGGTAAAACTAAAGACGGATGTGTGACTGAATTAACAAATCAAAAAACAAACTGGGGTAAGATTTGTGCCCCATGCGCAGTGGTTTTTACTATTAAAAGTAACGCAACCCGACAATGCTGATATTTGACAACACCCAGAGTTAATCTGACACCAAACTCATTAGAACTAGCACTACCAGAGTAAGTGTTGGTGTAGATTTAGCTTGTTAAACTCAGTGTGCACTAAACTTAACACCCTCACTTGCGGCGATTGAAAAAGAAGCTCCTTGTGTGGCCGCCATCTTTCTCCATGTTCCATGTTTTAAACTTCTATCTGGAAATAGGTTTTAAGAAAAATAAGGTATCTTAAGAAAAGAAAAGTTAAGGCACACAAGGTCCAAAATAAGGGTCCCATTTAGTCCCGTTTTTTCCAATTTGTCCATTTCCAAGTTGAGTCTGTGTGTGATTTGGTGTCGGTCTAGTCCTTAGTTGTTGGTGCAGTGGTTTCATCCATTTCTTTGTGATTGCCTGTTCAAATTGTCTTTCAATTATAAATGTTTTGATAACTACAGCAGCTGGTAAATCGAGTCATGATTGTATTAAAAGTACAATGTGTTTGCAGGTTCATGGCTATGGTGGGCATAGTAGGGTTCGGGTATAGAGGGTTTTCTTGAAATCATCCACTTCAAGTGTGATTTTGTATTACACCGCTAGGTGTAAATTAAAAAGAAACTTACACACTAACACTAACACTAGTGTAGTATAATGTTATGGTTACACAGGCACTAGTGTCATTTGTGTGGACTTTTAGGGATCATCTCAAAATGGGTTGAAGCTGAAACGACGTAATATTTTTCGTCTTGGGGGGGGGGGTGAACCTACATTTCGGCTTTTTGTTGCTTTGAAGCTTCAATACATCGTTGTGGCAGTAATTGTTTTGAAATGCTAAAAAATTCTCACAGCAACGAGCAGTAGGCCAACATTAGGCGGCGAGTGCGTGCTCGGAGTGCGCGGAGCAAGCGCTCACGGCGAGCACTGCGCTCACGGCGACAACACGGCGAGCGCTGCGCTCACGAGTACGGCGAGTGTGTATGGGGAGCACGGCGCGGTTTGTCATTCTGACATGTCTAAGGTCTAAACTCAGGTAATTGACAATTACAGGTTTTGACAAGAAACATTAGTTACTCACTCTCTCATCCTCTTGAGACTGTCTCAATGTGGTCATCTCACAGTTTGGGTTGAATGGGATGTGCCGTAGGGCCCCTAGGGCCCATGGACCATGTGGATTGAGTAAACAAACATGCGCGACAGGTGACATTATTTGGAGAGTTCATAACTTCTAAATATAAACTTACCAAAGGATGTTCAGGGATGTTCACTAGAGGTGAGCAGGTCTATCAAGCTACAATCGTTTTATCAACGTGTAAAATTTTATGTGAAGCCAGACAAAGTCTTTTGGGGTGAAGTCTTTTCAGCTTCAACCCATTTTGAGATGATCCCTTATTACCACCAGGGAATGGTGGTTTTAAAAACATGGTTATTAAACCTAACTCTGGCTATGTGTAAAATACTTAACTCTTTCAAAAGTGCAATTTTAACATTAAAACTAGTGGACACATATACACTTATTTTAATTTTTACTTTGTGGACTGGTGTCAGCAGAACCACCTCCTCATCAACGCGAGAAAGACAAAGGAGATGGTGGTGGACTTCCGCAGACCCCTCACCAGTGAACATCCAGGGAAGGGACATTGAGAGAGTGACTCATACAAGTACCTGGGTGTTTTCATCTGAACCACAAACTGGACTGGACTCATAACACAGACGCACTGTACAGGAAGAGCCAGAGTCGGCTCTACCTCCTGAGGAGACTCTTTTTCTCAGGAGGTCTTTACAAACTGCATTGCTTCCCTCTGGTGGCTTCTACATTCCTCGATTCTTCAGGAGAAGAAACGAATGTACAGGGGTCACAGATGTTATTCTGTCACTACTTAGAGAAAACATTAACAGCACGGACAGGGTGAGTCATGCTCACAGAGTGGGCTTCTAGAACAGGTTCCAGGTGTTGGTGTTAATCGATGCAGAGGTCTGTGTGGACATTTGCCAGTGCCAGTCTTCATCTGATGTCTGACGAGAAGACGTCTGTTGGCTGCAGTGAACTGTCTGGTTGTGGGATTGTTGTTGAATCCGCCACATGCTCTGACAGAGGAGAAGAAAAGCTCTAGGTGATCTTGACTGAGTTTATAGGTCAGTAGATGACGACACTGGGCATCATCCTTGTCCACAAAATGCAGGTGTTTGTTGCAATATTCCAGAGCATGGGGTTGTTCAGCACTGCTGCTGAATACCTGTGTCCCCAGCTTCATCTTCTGTCTCTCCCACACATGTGCCATCTTCAACTTGTTTCCCAGTGTCGAACCTTCGTTTTCCCTCGTTCAGCTCTACAAGATACTTCCACTTGAGCTTTCCTGATGAGGTTTGCATGTGGCAGATATCCTCGGAAAGTAGAGTTATGGTCAGGGTGAGGAAAGAAGGGAAACACTGAATGTACCCACATTATAGCTTTCAAATTCAACTCAAACTGTAGCTAAAATCAAACCATCATGTGAGGATTTTCTTGTGTTGTATTAACATTCTATTTTATGTTGTATTGTTTTGTTTCCTGCCATAAGGACTGCAGGACTGCAACTCAAACTACAGTTGTTATAAACAGATTTACATTTATAACAGAAGTGTATTCATGTTCATTATTCCTATTAAATTATTAAACCGATTTCATTTGCATTTATTAAAGATTGACAACATGGTAAAAAAAAACGTTATCAATCACAATCATTCATATACTACAAAAATAGTTTTAAAAAAAGTAATGCGGAAGAAATATATGTTTTTGTCAACATGCACCATTGACTTGAATGTACCGCCACCTTGTTTCCCCGAGGCTTGGGACATATATGGAGTAGTTCTTTCAATCATCTGGATATTTAATTGTCCTTTTCTTCTTTCTTTCAGCACTCGTTTCTGGCGTGGTCCCTTTCTGTTGGTTACCGAGGTGTGCTGCCTGTTCGCCTATGACTCTGAGATCCTCCTCTTTTTTTGTTGCAATATCAACGTTATTCTTCTTGTTTGATTTCCCACGGGACCAGCGCAAATCAGACAGAGATTTGAGAAGACAAAAGATAGAGGATGAGAAAGGGGAAGTAAAGAGTGAAAAAGATGAAAAGAAGAATAAAAAAAAATATATGGATCAAATGTGTGTGTGTTGAACTCAGGAGACCAGTGACGTTCTCAAAACTAAATTAAACTTTCTTTTACTTTCTTCCAGTGGCCATAATTTTTGGGCTATAGAGCACTCCTGAATATAAACCGCACCGCTCTAAAGAAAAAATAAATTGCACATTATATAGACTGCACCTTCCAATAAGCCCCAGGTGTCCATGTAGGTACACGGTAGTGATGCGGGAGATGTAATTTTGAACCGAGGGTGCCGCGGGTTTTGCGGCTTCTGCGGGTTAGCTGCGTTTCGGGATTGGGCGGGCCAGGAAATTCTCATTTCAGTGCAGGGTGGGTTATAAAATGCAGACCGCTGTATCATATGTCTGGGCCTCATTCAACTAATTTCTCAGTGAATATGAGTTGGATTGTAATAAAACACAGCATTTTGAAGCTGTGCATACAGAGAGCACATCTGTGCTGTCCCTACTGTCCCTTCTGTCCTTGATTACTCTGTGTGAGCTTATTTACCTGTATCTGTGTCTTCACATCTGGTTTGATTTGCTCCTGGGCTTGTGCTGAGCCAGTGAGTATTACGTTGTAAGATGAGATATTTACACAGAGAGATAGTTGACGGTAGTGATGCAAGATTGTCTCTTGACACTTGGGTCAGGTCAGGCCAAGAACGTCTCATTTCAATGTGGCAGGTTCTAAACCGCTGTATATTGTGCTCCATATGTCTTCGCGTTCAGCCGTGTCTAGAGTCAGTTCCTTAATAGACCTTTCTCAGTGACTATGAATCAGATTGAAATAAAACACACAGCGTTCTAAAGCTCAACACCCAGAGGACACGTCCTTAAGTGTATTGCTGAAGTGTCCACCAGCGGCCATTGGCCAGTAAAAATCTATAAATTAGCCGCACTGTTGTATTCTCCTTATTCCAGAAGCCCCTCTGCGCGCCGCCATTCCAACTAATCCATCCTTCCAGTTGTACTAGTTAACATAGCGCTGCAAACTTCAAGAGAAGATAAGTTCTACGCAGACTAAAAAGTCGTTTTCGGGCCGCCCAGGGAATCGTTGCATTGTTAGATTGTTGACTTGTTGGTCACATGAACATTGGATAATGACAACAGCAAGACTTTTCCCTTCTTCTCCATTTAAACCAAAGGAGTTTCTGCTGGACCGGAAGTGAGATTACAATGACAGTGCCGATCACATGGGAAAAGAGGGAAAAGTAGGCAAGGCAGAATAAGGTCAATAGGCCGCAGGGTTCAAAGCATGCGGAAAAATAATAGCGGCTTAAAGCCCGAAAATGACAGTACACAGGGTTAATCTCTCAATACAAAAGAGCAGCGAAGGAGTGGGACAGCCTGACTCTGTGTGCCCAATATCATACACCCTTGGGTTTAGGACAAGGCACAGCTTTTGCACATTTCTCCCTCAGCGCACCTCTGCCACTTCACGTATACTTCTGTCCTGTTCCCCTCTGAACTCGTCTCATTGTCTAACTTGCAACTCTGCTAACTGACCGCTCATTGGTGATAATATGTTGCGTCTGCATTTACATTCCATTCCGCTTTGTTACCATGTGCTTTTTGTAGTAAATATGATGTATCGTATGACGTGACGTATGAGCTCAGGTTACAAGTCTGCTTGGAGTAGAGGACAGTCTATTTGTAACGCAGACTCGCAGCCGAACACACATTTTTTATCCTTAAAGTGCGCTCACCAGAAAAATGTATGAGAAGCACCGCTATAGTGAAATACTGTCAGTGCAGTGTTCTTCTTGAAAGAAGTATTACATTTTCAGGCAACTTCTTACTTCAACCTTACTTTTTAACACAAGTACCTGTACTTTCTACTCCCTACATGATTAAAGCGGACTCGTTACAATTCTTTTTTTTCTTTTTGTAAAGACTTTTTCTAACTCCCTCCAGCTCTTACCCCACAGCTTTTATCTGAACTCCCTCCTGCTCACTCTCCCCCATCCATCCCCAGAGCTGTAAATTAATCAGTTTCTTTTTATTAAATGTAAGGATGGACTATGTTTTTACTTTGTTACTTAAGTACATTTAATATAGAGTACTTTTGCTAGTTAGTGAGAGAGTATTTTTTTTGTATTAAGATATTGTACTTTTACTTGAGTAGTGAACTTCTGTCTAAATCCTCAGACAGGGAAATACATGTATACACTGGCCCTGCATTAGCAGCAGGTACTCTCCGCTACTCAGTACAAAGTACAAGTATTTTACACAATGGTGTCCTCTGATGAAGCCAAACCATCTGCAGTGAGACTGGTGACAGACAGCTTTATCCCGCTGTGTCCCTGTCCTATGTTTTCCTTCACATTCTAAACTCCAGAACTCCACAATGAACTGAAGGAATGAATTCAGTCGAAACACTTTTGTTTGTTTGACCTCTGCGCTGCTGTTTAACTGCAGCTGTACCTAACCAAAGTATAGTATAGTATATCATTTATTATTTTTATGTTAATCCAGGTAGAAGTTAAGATCAACTCGGAGGTTCCTGAAATTGAGCAACGTTGTAAAAATCATGATACATGGTTTTTATTGGATACAGGAGGTAAAACCATGACAGAGGTCAGTATGCTCACAAAAATGGCCTCTAGTGTAGACTCTTCTTTGGTGTCGATCCGCCCATCACTACTTTTAAGGCCAGAACCCCTAGGACAGACATGTCCAAACTACGGCCCGGGGGCCAAACACGGCCCTCAGACCAAATTTTGTTTGCTGCCTGCTAAGTTGGTCCAAACAACAAAAAGTAGTACTTTTTACTGTAAAATTGGAACAATTCAAGCATTTTGATGTGATACCACCTAATATTGATGTTCCAAGTCTTATTAAAGGTGTGGATGCTCATCGAAACAATGTCAAAATGTCAAATGATTCATTAATTCAACATTGACGGCTTGTTTGTGGCCCTCTGCTCCATAAAAGTTTCATAATGCGACCCTCTGTGAATAAAGTTTAGACACTCCTGCCCTAAGATAACCTTGCAACCATGCTGGCCAAGGAGAACTTATTTGTGTGACTGACCACGGTACTCTATGGGATCTTAAGGATTAGCTTCTTTATTAAATTGAAGGCTGGATGGGAGCACCCAAAGCACCCTAAGGATACCCTCCCACAACCATGAAGAGCATGCAATCACCCACACAGATCACTTTGCTTTGTTGGCGCATTTACTGTCTTTGACTATCTGCTCTGAAGGGATTTATTACTGCTTAAAAATATCAAAATGTTATTTAACAAAGTTTCAAAACGGCTCGTTTGAATTCTACAGCATGTTTATTTACCCCCCCCAAACAGCAGCTCATGCAAACACATTTCTCAAGAACAACGGGATAAAATGACAAACATTACAACAATGAGTAATACATTTGTCCTGTCAGCGTTTGATGGCCTCACAGAAAACTATAACAAAATCAAAAAGCCTGTGGTATTAGATTTTATTTTTAGGACTTTACATAGCAATAGTCATTAGACGTGTGATTATTCTCACTGCTTCAAACTTCCTTTGTTTGCATGAGAAGAGAGCAGAGCTCTGAGCGAGAGGCGGGGCAGAGGACGAGAGCGCCACACGGACAGATGTGCAGAGTGAGATGTGGAACTGCACCAGGACAGCGTGTAAAGTAACTGCTGTAAAGGCACGGAAACACTTGTTTAATCAAACTAGATATCCTAAACTCAATTAGGCTTCAGTTGTGCAGTTTACTTACTATTATTTACAATAACAATATTTTTTAAAATATGATTAATTAATTAAATACAATATTGGCTCTAAATATCTGCTGTTTTTGCACTGCACCTTTACAGCAGCTCAATGAAGAAAAGCACATCTAATGATCGGGTTCATCTCGGACAGGGATGAGTCTGTGTACAGGAGGGAGGTGGACGGCTGGTCTCCTGGTGCAGCAGTAACAGTGGAGAAGTGGAGATGATGATGAACTTCAGTGAAGTCACAACCCCCTCACTACCACAGACTCCCCCATCACCACCGTGGACTCCACCATCACCCAGGACCTCAAGTGGGAGTCAGCTCCCTCAACAAGAAGGTCCAGTAGAGATTTACTTCCTGTGGCAGCTGAGGAAAGCCAATCTTCCAGTGCAGATGATGGTGCAGTTCTACACGGCCATCATCGAGTCCATCCTTTCTCCTCCATCACCGTGTGGTACACTGGAGCCACAGCCAGGGACAAACAGACTCTCGACTCCAGGGCTCCGGGACGTGCAGGTCGGATCACAGCCGACCCTTCTCACCCTGGACATGGACTATTTGAGCCACTCCCCTCAGGCAGGAGGCCACTCCCCTCAGGCAGGAGTTTACGGTCCATCTGGACCAGAACCTCCCTCCACAATAACAGTTCCCTCTGCTGTTGGACTCAAGAACACTCAAAAACTGCCACTTTTTTATCACAACAATTATTCAAACCAATGCAATGTTTTTTACACTATTTCAGACCATCTGTAAAGTTTGTGTACATACTAAGACCAAGTTTAAGTTTATTTATATTGTATTAGTAAATTCTTAACTTTTTTTATTTGATATACTTTGTGTCATGATCTGATCTGGTGTTAGATGTTTTGTCATCTTTTTCAGTCTTTTATCTCTGCTCCTCTTCGTTTCTCTCCTCCCTTCTTGTTCTCCCTCTGGTTTACCGCCCCTTTTGTCTCTCAGCTCACTCACCGCTGTACCTCATTGCTAATCCCTGGGTGTAGTATTTTAGGTGTCAGTTTTCCTTTGTTCAGTGCGAGATTGTCTGTGTTGCCCTGTTAGCCCCAGCATTCGAGAGGTTTGATTCTGATTCCTATTGTTGACTTTTGACTCTTGACTCTGATTCCTGCCTGCTCCTCGTGATTCCTGTTTGCCGTTTTGGACTTTGGACCGTCTTGTGATTCCCTTCTGCCTGATCTCTGATATTGCCGTTTGCCCGTGTACCAGACCTGGAAAGGATTTATGACTATGTCTCTCGCCTGCTCTCTGACACCGCTGTATGCTAGACCTGACCACCGCTGGAAGTATCTCCCCTTGTCGTCTTGACACCAGTGACTTTATACTTTCTGTTTGTACTATTAAAGGCTGTTTAAGCGTCACCTGTTTCCAGTTCCGTATTTGGCTCCGTTCTGCCGTTCGTGACACTTTGCTATTATTATTATTAATTGCATTATGTTGTATGTTACACTTCAACGCCGAAACAAGTTCCTATGTTTATGAATTGTGTTCACTGTCAATGGCAATAAATCTTTTTCTTACAGTTAAAACTATTTTTTTTTTTAAGGATTTTTGGCCCGTATGCTTTATTGGACAGGACAGATGAGAGGGAGGGGGGATTAGAAAGACGGGAGGATATGAAGTAAAGAGTCAGAGTCTGCACATGGAGCCTGGCATGTGCTGTTTCTTAACCACTCCACCACCGGGCAGCACAGTTACAACTAATCTATAAGAAAACAAAGGCTGAGCAGTCTATTACAGCAAAGTAACATACAAATTACCCTCACACACATGATTGATTTCCACATATCTATGTAAGATGTGCCAATCATGGTTAACCCCCTGAAAGCCATTTAGTTTGTTATTCAAATTCCCACTTAGTCTCATCCATTTGCACAAACAGCTTGTAAATGAGGCTTTAAGCAGAGAAAGCTGTTACCACGGGTGAGCTTTATTCCCCAGGTACAATCGCTAACGCACATTCATTTGTAATTCACCATTTTTCATCCGGCGGTTCAAACACAGTGATAATTATGAGCCCACACACAGAGAGGAGAGGAGGCTGATTGGGACCGTGCTCTATCTGCACCCAAAGGCTCTTGTACACCTGATGCTCCAGGAAATCGCCAACACGAGGAGTGTAGGTTTTACAGTGAGCATCGTCTGGCTAAGACCGGATAAGTTTGATGGAAAATTCCAAATGAAAACTTTTGTAAATTATAGACTCAATCAAGTAGCTGTACTCTTTTTGTCCGCAACAATCCACAGAAAAACAATATCCTCTTGAATTGTTCCTGAAGTAATCCCATTTGGAGAAATAGTCCAGTAAACAGTGTTTTCTTCGGTGAAAAAACTCACAAATATAGCTTGTCTGATACTTCTCCCTGTCCATATCAAAACAATGATTCCAGATGCAATATGATGCTGGGTGTGTTTGTCTTCCCCACACGTTCAGCTACAAAATGAGACAATCCACAAGTTTTTCCGTTCACGGGTTCGTTTGGCACAGCTCTTTACATAAACCAAGCATCCCCTTATGACTCCTGCACAGTTGGTAGCGCGCTAAAGCAGTGACGTAGTACTTTTTGATTGTCATATTATTCTAGCTAATGAGCCATGCTTTCGAATGGTAGGTGGGTTTTAGGAATAAGCCTTACTGGGAGATCACTATTTGGCTGCATAAAGCAGTAAACAGACCGTTTTTTCGGTGCACAATTTTACGCGCCGCGTTTTTTGATTGTGTTAGCCTTTTGGACATGCATTTTATGAAATATGTGTAGTATTATGCCCACACACACAAACAAGATTGGGGAATTCATGGTTACACACATGTTCACGTAAGTATTTTCACATACATTGTTTTTAGCAGTTATAATAGGTATTTGTAGTCTCCAAAACATACAAATGATTTTTTTTTTTTTTTTTTTTTTTTTATCATAGAGGAGCTACAATTGTAGTAAAACTGTTTGGCACATATTTGGATAACTTGTTCCGAATATACTTTTTGATACAAAAAGGTCAACAGCACCAAAATGCCTGTTCCTAGAGATCTGAAACTTTACACAGTTTACACAGAAAAAAACAGCATGTGCAATGAACAGCATAAGCACACAATGAAGAATGTCGTGCTTAGGACCTTTTACAAATTGACAATATTCAGGCGAGACTAAAAAAAGGATGTATTTTTTATGTTTGGGCTTCTGTAGTGTAAGTTCTGAAGCCCTGATAGTCAAAGTCAATGCGTTCATTCATGTCAATAATCATAGAATATTAATGCATTAATCATAAATCGATACAGATTAATCACATGATCTGTTTAGACCAAACACTCTCTCTTAGATTATGGGAGATTTACCTGAGCAAAGGAGGAATGTTCAGGAGCAGAGTTGTCATCATACAGTTAATTAAATATACACCTAAAATCCATCAGAGAGCAGATCACTAAGCAGATGATGTTTATGAACGTGAAGTGTAGAAGAGCGGTACAGATTTGCTCCGTGCGACAGAGCAGACCAAAGACGCGGCAGAGGTCTGCTCCGTGACAAAAATAAAGCTTCTAAAACTAGTGAAATGGGCCAAATACAGTAATTCATCAAACTACAAAAATAAAACCCCAGAACAGCTTGCACCTGTCGCCATAAGAGTTACAGCCACGAGCAAAAATGAACCCCTCTAAAATGATGCCTATTACTTAAAGTGTGCAATAAAGTGTGTAATGCGATTAATCATCCTTCAAAAAGTGTGACTAATTTGACTAAAAAATGTACAGCAAATGCAAGAAACAAACTAGGGGTCAGTAAGAGAAATTATATATATTTTCGGGAATAGCATTTACCCCTTAACTGCAAGTGTAGGCCTCAATTTTACTGTTGATGGTTTTGGTCCAAAACCCATGAGTTTGGACATTAAGATCAAACAAGACTTGAATAAAATGCTGGCTTTTAATATCTGTTCATAAACTGTCTACACAAAAGTCACCAATCCTATACAACTTATGAGCTAACAATCAAACACTCAATTGTAAAAGTTAAAAAAGAGTGCTTTTTATGTTATTTTAGCATTTATTATTATTGATTGTTTTTGTATTCCGAGTTCAAAATAATCTGTGGCTTCTAAACAGCTTTCATCAAAGTTTGACATTGACTTTTATTTCAAAGCAAATTTATGGATTATATTTTTAGATGCTTTATAATTGCTCCCATCTCTGGCCAAACATTATATTTTTAGATTTTGTGCACGTTAGAGGATGGGTGAGGTCTTTTCACTTTCACTGACTCTGAGTCCAAAGTTTACTCTTTGGAGATGATTTATTTATGAGTGTTTTGTTTCCTCTGAGGAATGTCTCTTTCTTGTGCTGACTGACAAAATCACAATATCTGTCTCCGCTTTCTTTCCTTGTTTTTGAAATGCCAGGAAAGTCAAAGAGGGAGTTTTGACAGAAAACAAAACAACATGAGATGTCACATTTTAAAAGCAAAAGTACAACACACTCTTGAATTTAGACATCCTCATTTAGCTCTTCCTAAAAGAAAATGCAAAGTCCGAGCTGCCGTTTTGTTCTATAAATGATCAAATCCAACTGTGCAATAGTGTCCCAAATTACACATTTAAACCAGCAGAGCAGCTTGGATTTTGTTTCATGGTCAATTCAGTGCAGATGGACACATACATAACGTACAAAGATCGTTTGTTCCATAAGAATTATGGTTTTATCTGACATTTTTATCAAAACTCAATCATTCATCTCTTCCTGGGTCATTTCAGCACACTATAACCACAGTGAATGCAGTTGTGTGCAATTTTTGACAATTTTATGAGCAATTAACATTTTAAGATTCACTTTTAAAGTTCTATGTGCCTTAACCAAACTGAACAGAATACATTTTAATTGATCAATCACATTCAACTGCTTATTATAGTTAAGTTTTTTTGTTTGATTTAAAAGAGCAATTTCAGATTTAATTTCAGATATTTTTTATGTTAGACTATATTTATGTTAGTATTTTCTAACACAGTTTTTCAATTAAAATAAATTGACCACTGGAACAGAATTGCTTGTTTTTGCCAACTTTTGCAGACAAAATCTTATAATTACAAACGCATCTTGCCTTAACACAATTACACGGTTCTGCAAAACAGTACTTCCCACATACACTTATGAAATAAACGAACAAAACTGACAAAAACAAAAACTGTGATCAAAAACGTGGTCACAACTATATCTTGAACGCAAGAACCTGAGAATTCTAAGGGGACAAATTGCAAACACACTCAAAAAAAAAGTCTTGGGATCAATTTGCGCGCCACAAACAACAGACGCTGGAAGGTTGGAAGACAGTAATCCACCATCGCTCTTTTCTCTTCAGATGCGTCTCCTCTTTTTCAGACCATTACGGCGTGTTAGCGAGGTGCAAGGGTCGGGTGCCAAGAGCCCGTCGGTGCCGTCTCTCCATCTCACCTGCAAACTGCTATTTTCTCCATCTCCCCTTCCTCTGCCATTAGACCATATTCTGTCTGGGTAAAATGTGTGTTTCTTACCCCACATGTCCCCAGAAACACATCTGTAACAGTTACGAGGAAACATTAAGGCCGACATTGAGTTGGGATCAATAAGTAATCAGCGTATGACCTTCAACACAAACCCATGTTGCGGCTTTTCATTTTAGTAACTCGCTCTTCTGGGTTAATTCACCGAGCCAGTCATTGAAAACCTAGTAACGCGTCCATTACCGACTGTAGAGGAAGCATACGGAAACATCTAAAAATCAATAAATCAGTAGGTTTGGAGTAATTAGAGTAATACGGCTGAAGTGAATGAGACATCAGGCCTGAAAGACTGGCAGCCTTACAAGATTCTGCCAATACAAAAGGCACTGATCAATACTGCGGTGAGAGGTGGAAGTAATGCGTACTATGTTACGTATTTGCAGTGCGTTAGTCGAGTTTATTCATTGCTTTTTCCACTTTATATTTGTCGCAGCTTTTGTTCACCTTTCCAATTTACAGTTAATAACATTAAGGGTGGCAGAGGCTCACTCCACCAGATCTGAGGTATGGGTGTCAAGATGATTATGTTAAACGATCATCGTGATAGTTCAGGTCACAAAGAACCAAAAAACGATCATCGTGACTATTTCAAAAGCAAGAATAAGTCACTTTTGTTCAATCTATAATTCAAGAAATAGAACTAAATGTAAAGTTTTTTTTTTAAAATGGCTGTTCTTTCAGAAATGTCATAAAGCTTGAGGATCAGTAACATGTTAGACCACGAGAATGAAAGAAAATGAAAGATTTCACTGTTGTTTGGTCACAGTCTCAATGATCGTGAATAATCGTTAAATTGTGTTCAACCTATATTTATACCTTTACAACACTTAGTGACCAAAGTGCTTCACAATAAAAATCAAGGCAATACACAACATAAAACAAAAAAAAAAGAGAGTGATAAAAGCCAGTCTGAATAAATACGTTTTTAGCCTAGATTTAAAAAGGTTAAAATCTGTGATGGTGCATGTCGGGGACCAGCGTCCAGTAGAAGTTGACTTGTTGACCTTAGAGTCCTGCTTGGGTTCCGAGCAGACAGGAGCTCAGCCAGATAAAGAGGTGCCAGGCCATTTAAAGCTTTGAAAACAAAAAGTAAAAATTTTATTATTTATAATTATTATTATTATTTATTTGTATAAATGTTAAAATCAATTCTAAAAGAAACAGGAAGCCAGTGAAGAGTAAAAAGAACCGGGGTGATGTGCTGACATCTGGGTGTGTTTGTTAGAAAATGCGCCGCAGCGTTTTGTACAAGTTGAAGGCGGCTGAGGGCGACTGGGAGATGGTGATGTATTTTAATTGTATTTTATTAAATCAAAACAAAAAACGAAACAAAGTTAAAATGCTTACAGTGGTCTGAGAGATAAAAAAACACAATATTCATACAATTGTATAACAACGCATCACACCAAAAATGTTATTTCGTTTTAATTAAAATGACAGTCCCATTTGGTCCAAAGTCTGTCGAATTTGTCCATTTTCAAATTAAGTGTAAATGTCATTTTTTCTTATTTGTCTGATGTCTGTTATTATCTCAGTCCAGTCCACTATTGGTGAGGTTTGTATCATACATTTCTTTTTTGTTTGCGTTCACAGATCAGATGAATTACGACAGTTTGATTCAATCAGACCGAGACTGACCTTGACCAGAACAGAGTCCGCTTCTTCAGCCTGGATCAGAGTTCGATTGTGTGTTCACAATCAGCCAAACGAACCGAACCAGCCAGGCAAACTAATCCTGATTCAAATCGAAAGTGTTTGCAACAGATTATTTTGGTTGAAATGTACAATAAACCTTGTCAGTGTCCAAAGAAAAGAGTGTTTGGCCCTATATTTGTTGGAAGAGACCTGGATAATGCATCTTGCTGCTATTTCAATGTGCTAAAACCAAAATAGCAAGCAGAGGTTTCACGACAGACACTCGCACTGAACCATCTCAACCCAAGTCAACTCGCAAATGAGCGCACCTAATCTAAAGAAGGCGTTCTTAATTAGATCCCTCAGGTGCCTTTGCTCTTCTTAGTTAATTAGAGGCCACTTAACAGTCTTACATATTCATGCATCAGTAGCATCGTACATGAATATGGACATGGATATGATTTCTGATATGTAATGCTCAAAATCATTATGGGCTTACCTTTTGATAGTTTGAGGTTTAGAGAGAGAACTATTTATGTAGTGAATAAAATGAGTTTATTTTGATGATTCTCACAGTGTCCAGCCCTTCAGTCACATTAGCGTGGACACGGTCAGAACTCTTAGCATTCTTGTTCACTCTTGTTGTCAGGTTAACGCTTTATTGCACTGCAGTGAGACCTGACCTGTGTTTTACCTGTGGCTCCTGATCTGTCAAGGTTTGCACTGGTTTGGATGTTTTCCACACAGAGGTGTCATCACTGAAGACTGTTCTTGTTGTTAGCTCCACATTAGTACCACTTTATCACAGCTGTAACGTCAACAAAACCGTCTCCTTTCTTCTGTGTGTTTCCCAAAGCTTCGTGTCTCTTTTCACGCTCCTGCCTCTCTGAAGGCAAATCTTTAATGTTTTGTACGAGTCGGCCCCTAGGAGATGACTTTATGTGAAAGTTTCTGCATCATACAGAGGCCTGTGGGGGAATCTAACAGTGACCCATACAGAGGCCTGTCGGGGGCTCTAACAGTGACCCATGCAGAGGCCTGTGGGGGAATCTAACAGTGACCCATACAGAGGCCTGTCGGGGGCTCTAACAGTGACCCATGCAGAGGCCTGTGGGGGGTTCTAACAGTGACCCATACAGAGGCCTGTGGGGGGTTCTAACAGTGACCCATACAGAGGCCTGTGGGGGGTTCTAACAGTGACCCATGCAGAGGCCTGTGGGGGGTTCTAACAGTGACCCATACAGAGGCCTGTGGGGGGTTCTAACAGTGACCCATGCAGAGGCCTGTGGGGGGTTCTAACAGTGACCCATGCAGAGGCCTGTGGGGGGTTCTAACAGTGACCCATACAGAGGCCTGTGGGGGGTTCTAACAGTGACCCATACAGAGGCCTGGCCTGTGGGGGGTTCTAATAGTGACCCATGCAGAGGCCTGTGGGGGGTTCTAACAGTGACCCATACAGAGGCCTGGCCTGTGGGGGGCTCTAACAGTGACCCATACAGAGGCCTGTGAGGGGTTCTAACAGTGACCCATACAGAGGCCTGTGAGGGGTTCTAACAGTGACCCATACAGAGGCCTGTGGGGGGTTCTAACAGTGACCCATACAGAGGCCTGTGGGGGGTTCTAACAGTGACCCATACAGAGGCCTGGCCTGTGGGGGGTTCTAACAGTGACCCATGCAGAGGCCTGTGGGGGGTTCTAACAGTGACCCATACAGAGGCCTGGCCTGTGGGGGGCTCTAACAGTGACCCATACAGAGGCCTGTGAGGGGTTCTAACAGTGACCCATACAGAGGCCTGTGGGGGGTTCTAACAGTGACCCATGCAGAGGCCTGTGGGAGGTTCTAACAGTGACCCATACAGAGGCCTGGCCTGTGGGGGGTTCTAACAGTGACCCATGCAGAGGCCTGTGGGGGGTTCTAACAGTGACCCATACAGAGGCCTGGCCTGTGGGGGGCTCTAACAGTGACCCATACAGAGGCCTGTGAGGGGTTCTAACAGTGACCCATACAGAGGCCTGTGGGGGGTTCTAACAGTGACCCATACAGAGGCCTGGCCTGTGGGGGGCTCTAACAGTGACCCATACAGAGGCCTGTGAGGGGTTCTAACAGTGACCCATGCAGAGGCCTGTGGGGGGTTCTAACAGTGACCCATGCAGAGGCCTGTGGGGGGTTCTAACAGTGACCCATACAGAGGCCTGTGGGGGGTTCTAACAATGACCAATACAGAGGCCTGTGGGGGGTTCTAACAGTGACCTATACAGAGGCCTGGCCTGTGGGGGGTTCTAACAGTGACCCATGCAGAGGCCTGTGGGGGGTTCTAACAGTGACCCATACAGAGGCCTGTGGGGGGTTCTAACAGTGACCCATACAGAGGCCTGACCTGTGGGGGGTTCTAACAGTGCCCAATGCAGAGGCCTGTGGGGGAATCTAACAGTGACCCATACAGAGGCCTGTGGGGGGTTCTAACAGTGACCCATACAGAGGCCTGTGGGGGGTTCTAACAGTGACCCATACAGAGGCCTGGCCTGTGGGGGGTTCTAACAGTGCCCAATGCAGAGGCCTGTGGGGGGTTCTAACAGTGACCCATACAGAGGCCTGTGGGGGGTTCTAACAGTGACCCATACAGAGGCCTGTGGGGGGTTCTAACAGTGACCCATACAGAGGCCTGTGGGGGGATCTAACAGTGACCCATACAGAGGCCTGGCCTGTGGGGGGTTCTAACAGTGCCCAATGCAGAGGCCTGTGGGGGGTTCTAACAGTGACCCATACAGAGGCCTGTGGGGGGTTCTAACAGTGACCCATACAGAGGCCTGTGGGGGGTTCTAACAGTGACCCATACAGAGGCCTGTGGGGGGTTCTAACAGTGACCCATGCAGAGGCCTGTGGGGGGTTCTAACAGTGACCTATACAGAGGCCTGTGGGGGGTTCTAACAGTGACCCATGCAGAGGCCTGTGGGGGGTTCTAACAGTGACCCATACAGAGGCCTGTGGGGGGTTCTAACAGTGACCCATGCAGAGGCCTGTGGGGGGTTCTAACAGTGACCCATACAGAGGCCTGTGGGGGGTTCTAACAGTGACCTATACAGAGGCCTGTGGGGGGTTCTAACAGTGCCCAATGCAGAGGCCTGTGGGGGGTTCTAACAGTGACCCATACAGAGGCCTGTGGGGGGTTCTAACAGTGACCCATGCAGAGGCCTGTGGGGGGTTCTAACAGTGACCCATACAGAGGCCTGTGGGGGGTTCTAACAGTGACCCATACAGAGGCCTGTGGGGGGTTCTAACAGTGACCCATACAGAGGCCTGTGGGGGGTTCTAACAGTGACCCATACAGAGGCCTGTGGGGGGTTCTAACAGTGACCCATACAGAGGCCTGTGGGGGGTTCTAACAGTGACCCATACAGAGGCCTGTGGGGGGTTCTAACAGTGACCCATACAGAGGCCTGTGGGGGTCCCTGTTGAACATTTGTCACCGTGTGTTATGGAGCTGACCTCGTATGTGTGCTAAACATGGGTCAGTGCTCTCACTCATTCAGCTTTATTACTATCGACCGCTTACAAAACACGTGGAGAGTCTATGCACAAAAAGGCTCTCCACGGATTAGGAAAAAGAACACAACGTACTTCAGGAAAAGCAGGTGAAAATGGACATGCAGAGATGGAGAGGAATCAACAAAACACTTCATAATACAATTGGTAATTATGAACCTGCTTTCATACCCAGAAAAATAAATTAAAACGCATGGCTGTTTCTTAAATACTAAAGAATGACTATGTTATAACATATTCTGCATCACATCTGCTCCTGTTGACTCTGATCGGAGCTGGACTTCAGAGCTGGCCCTGTTGCACTGTTTGCTTTGAAAGAAATGAGTTGGTTTTCCTGTCGTTTTGACTTCTCTTTGGACATTGTTGGACCAGAGTACACACCAGAGCCACTGTGTCAAATACCATTGCTTCAGCCAGGGTTAGTTAGGGTTAGGGTTACTTTCAGATAAACATAGTTGAACTTTTCGACAATAATTTATCATCATCGAGTATGGAATGAATGAATAATGCATAGAATTGTAAAGCAGCTGTGAATGTCTGGAAAAGAACAAAATAAATCTAAGGTATTTTTTGTTACATTTACTTCTATATGAATAATATACATATTTAACAGTCCTCTTACTTACAAAAGCTTTATGTTAATATTGAATTATTTGAAAATGTGTCTTTTTTACACCGCTCATTCAGTAATGATTTAGTTTTTCTAAGTTTAGTGCTCCATCCTTTGAATCCTTTATCTGGGGGTTTAGTCCAGGGGTGTCCAAACTTTTTTCATCGAGGACCGCATTTTCAAACTTATACGGAATAGAGGGCCACAGACAACCCAACAATGTCGAATTTGTCAAATAACATGAAGTGAATCATAAAAAATTTAGCATGTTTTGATACCTTTAATAATACTTGGAACATCAATCCTAGGTTGGTATAATGTCAAAATGCTTGAATTTTCCCTATTTAACAGTAAAATGTACTACTTTTTTATGTTTGGACCAACTCCGGAGGGCCAAGAAAATTGGTCTGAGGGCCGCATTTGGCCCTCGGGCCGTAGTTTGGACATGTCTGGTTTAGTCCTTCCAATTGCACTCAACTTCAAATTCTAAATCAGGTGTTAAAGAGGCTGTACCAGACTTTTTTCATGTAGGCTAATAAAGTATAAGCTGTTATGCCCCAGTATAGATATATTGTAAAAACATCTATTAGGATTAAAATAAGCCCATAGTGCGCTATTTACATTCTCTGCCAAGCAGGAAGTGCGCTGTTAGCAGTTGTTATCAGTTTTTCTGTGGCAGGAAAGTGTCTCCTTGTGGTGAAAATTGGGGATACTTAGAATGATTTAGGTAAAGAAGACCTTGAAATTTAAAAAAAATATATATATATTTTAAGACGGTTAAACAAGGTACAGTGCATTTGTTTTCTCTGACAAAAACGTTACATTGTTTGAGTAATATTATTTTTAATTAATGGTACTCTTACGCATTAGTCGTATTTATTTTTATACTCAAAATCTGTCGAGGAAAACATGAATCCACCAAAATGTTCTTTCAAAGCAAAAGTTCTTACCATGTTTTTAATAGTCATCGCTTGTTATAAATATGAATCAGCTCATGCAAAGAGTGATAAACGCTGGAGCTAGGAGCAACACTTTGTCATGGATGACATTTGAAACATAAGAGTCGTTTACAGAGCTCCACGACACTGGCTGCCTTCCCTTTCATGTTTGATTTCATCATTCATTGCCGCCTGAACAGATATTTGAATAATTCCAAGAGCACTTGAAGGCAGCATAATATTATATAGGACAACGTAGTATTTATTCAATATAAATTACAATGAAATGTGAACATGTGCAGATCTTGTCCATCAATTTGTTTTACTTAACATTGATTTAATCAGGCTAAGGTTAAGAACAAGTGTTGGCCTGGTAATTTGATGATGTCATATTGTCATGTGTGTTTTTAAAAGAAACAACCAAACTTATGATCCATGAATGCTGCATTTTTAGGTGCTTTAAACTGACACCACTTTCTGAAGCCATAGTCATTTCCGTTTATTTCTTAAAGACAAAGGATTGATTTTTATGCTATTTTTTTTTTTTCTTATATAGGCCCAGGCATTGGATATAACAATAAATCAGGTCGACTAAAAATGCCATCTAAAATAATACATTCTACCATAGAATTCAGACCCAAATTAACCTTTTAACCTTTAACTACAACCAAGTTCTTATTTACCTTGGGGATGAAGTCTAACATGTCAGAGAGCAGTTATACCAAAGTGATGGATATTTGGTTTTGTTATAGGTTTAGTAGCAATGGAAACAGCAAATGTCCTATGATTATCAATAGTATTATAAAAAAAGGCAGTTTTAAGAAGACATTTGCTAACAGTTTTATACACTACACTTACTTTTTTATGGGAACTGCTATTTAATGTATAACAACCTGTAATAACATTCTTTGTAATTACATTTGACTTAGCAGTAGTTGCATGCTATAATGAGAGTGCTTTATACGCTAATTGTACTTCATAGACCATATCATTTTCAACTAAGTAAAGTATATCAACAAGTTTGGATAAAGTGAAAAAGTATACACACACACACACACAAAAAAAAAAAAAGGATTCATTTGAGTATCTACTGAGCTAATTTTATTTGTCAGTATTTATTTGAATACAAATGTCAAGTTCTTCATTCTTTTACCTGCCAATCATTCCTTTCACTATTTTTAGCTGCTCTCTGCTGTCTGCTGTCAGAACTGGGCTATCATTCGCTTTGACAAGGTTAGAGTCTGGGATTAGCACTGCTCTTATTCCAGGTATAGCTCTTTCACAGTCCATGGAGTTGAAAACCATGACCACGCTGAGTTTTGTCTCCAGTGAAAATTAAATCTCCTAAAACTGTCTCCCGGCAGCGCATTAGACTTTAATTCGCAGTCAGTGTTGCATAAGCAGCTTCAGCTCTTAACACAAAGTGACAAATTGATTAAAAGTTTATGTCTTAATTTATATATACTCTGACAAAAGCGTATGGAAGGTTGGACATGTTATAGGACTAGTCTCATACTGACCAATGCAGATCAGGAACAGCAGAAAAGAGCAGCAATTTTATAGAGGTTTTTACTCAGGAATTATCACACATTATTTTACAGACAGATTCATGGCTGTGCCATGGGCTCGCCCGTCTCTCCCATAGTGGCCAACCTGTACATGGAGCACTTTGAGAAGAAGGCACTGTCCTCATTCTCAGGCATAGCCCCAAAACTGTGGCTCCGCTATGTCGATGATACTTTTGTAACAATTAAGAAACAAGAGCTGGAAACCTTCTCTGATCACATCAATGCTGTGGACCCACATATCAGGTTTACAAGAGAAGACGCTAAGGAGAATCGCTTGGCCTTTCTTGATTGTTCCACGATCAGAGGAGAGGATGGGAAACTCCAAATAGAAGTATATAGGAAACCTACACACACGGACCAGTATCTGCTCTTTGGTTCCAACCACCCACTACAGCACAAGCTGGGGGTGATCAGAACCTTACAACACAGAGCTCAAGGTGTGCCCACCAGCTCAGAGGGCAAGAAGAAAGAGGAAAAACGTGTCCGAAATGCCCTCTCAGCCTGTGGTTACCCCGCTTGGGCTCTCAACAGAGTGAAGAGAACCAAGAAGCAGGACAAAAGGGAAACTGAACAGAGAAGGAAGGGTGTTTCTATCCCTTATGTCTCTGGCCTGTCGGAAAAACTGCAGAGAATTTTTAGACAACACGAAGTCCCTGTTTATTTTAAACCAGGAAACACTTTAAGACAAAAACTGGTTCACCCTAAGGACAAGTTGCCGACTCAAAAACAGAGCAATGTAGTTTATTCGATCCAATGCAGTGAAGAAAGTTGTAAAGAACGTTACATAGGTGAGACGAAACAGCCTCTACACAAGAGGCTTTATCAGCACAGAAGAAATACAAGTTCAGGACCACAGAGTGCCGTGCATCTCCATCTTGAAGCCTCTAATCACTCGTTTGAAGACGGTGAGGTGAAGGTTTTAAGCAGGGAGAAAAGATGGTTTGAAAGAGGAGTCAAGGAAGCTATTTTTGTTAAAAAAGAAAGACCTTCTTTAAACAGAAATGGAGGGCTAAGATTTAATCTTCCAGTTATTTATAATGGGATACTGAACCCCTGGAAAGGTAGAGGACCAGGACCAGGACATGTAGATGCTAATCAGGTACTCAGGGTGGTTGAGCTAGGGTCTTACAAAGACAAAGAGGATTCTAATAGCCCATTAAAATTCTGAATAGGCTAGCTCGGTAGATACAAAGGGGGGAGTTTCTGTTGAAACAAACAACTCTTTCTACTTCAGGAAGGTTCCTCCCAATGGGCGGGTCTTACCACAGAACAATATCAATATCGGAGTTCTCGATCTAAATTCTTTTATTGACAATGACTCTTGGATGAGAGTCGAAACGTCTATTTTTTTCAAACTGAGTCCAGATGACTACAACTGAAGCTTTTTCTATTATTATTAACGTTATTTATAGAAATCAATGGGAACTTTCCACTTTTTTAACCACTTCATTCGCATCAAAAAAGTTGTAATTACCAGATGTGCCTTCAAGGGATTGATGAGGAAGACGTTTTAGGCATCTAGGCCAAAAAGTACAGCTTTTAAGGAGACTTATTCCCCTTGTTCCGTGTCTCAGGTTCTGATGATCAGTCACATCCGAACATCTCTTTAGAATCCCACAAAATGATGACAGGGTTTGGTTTGAACAGTACATAGAAGCACTTGCCTGACCAGCCATTCCCAACACGTTTTGGCAGACTACTTATCCGAACAGAATGCGGGCGGGGCTGGCGGGGCTGGCGGGGCTGGCGGGGCTGGCGGGTCAGGCAACAGAAGCACCATAGATCCAAGAGGAGTGACCCTAAAGATGAGTAGGAGGAGTAGGACACACAAAACTTCCAAACTTCAAAACACTTGAGGAATAACGTTTTACAAGGTCAACGCGACCACATTTATGGAAGGAGGCATTTATTGTATAACTGTTGTTTTCTCGGTTGTTTTGGCACATTCCTCATATCAGAACTAAGGTAGATCAAATCATTAAATACAATCCTCAAAGCAATTCAAAAAACACTGCAAAATGTTATGACCTTCTAAAAATCCTTGAAATCTTTTCACTCAGTCCTTCAGAATGCAATGCACAGCCCAATTAACAGCGTTTATGGCATGACCATCACAATGCTGCATCATGGGATTAGATTATGCATAGATCAAATACAAAAATATTTATGTTGGAAAATGTGTCACAGAAAGTAAAAAACACTGGCTTTGACATGGTTGTGTAGATCCATTAAATATGAACATCATTTTGTACTCGCTATATTGCTTTCATGAGCACAATTCTTTCTCATGCACACATAAAAACACTTTTCCACATTTACTTATTCACCCTATAGTAAAGTTTAAAGGCTGTATGGACGATTTTTCGGCGATTTGAGAACGCAGGCGGAAGTGCGCATGCGCACTCCCCCGTTTGTTTATTAGCGCGACGGATCGCATCGCATCTCTCGTCTCCCGTAGATTTCTGTCCACTTCTGCGTCAGCTCGAACTGTTTTTCTCCGTCTTCATTTTGCCCCGTACACTGAGGGAACTATATTATGATAGATCCATGCGCTTAGGCACGCGGAAACGTGGGGACGAGCCTGACGCGACTGCAGGTGAGCGGTAGGTGCGTTTTATGATGATACGTGGCAGGACAAATGATTTATCTACGCCACGAGGAAATATGATAAAAAAAATTGCTGAAAAAAATCGTCCATACCACATTTAAGGTAGAAGATTAACCACAGTGATGACATCATCTTCCGTGTGGGCGGGGCTGGATTGGGAGAAAAGTGGCAAAATTGGCCCTGGACATTATGGCCTGGACCGGCCTCACCCACGGCGGCGTTCGTGGCTATCACGCGCCATCATGTTTTAAGCTACCAATTGATTTTGTCTAAGAGCTGAGCATACTAACTTATAATTTGGGTATATTTAATTAAAATGTAACTGAGGGATTTTTGTGCAAAACAGAACAGCTTTTCTGTTTTAGTGCATTTTATCTAATACTTGGTATTATCTATGACCTGCTGTAGTAAAACAGGCCACACTTTATTGCTGCACTGATCCTAATGCTTCAAAATGGGATTTTGTTAAGACGTGTTATTAAATCTAGAACAGGCTAAAACTATTTTAATGTTTATTTTAATTAACTAAACAATTGTTGAATGTTAATTGATTAATGTTAAAACCTTTCCAGCAAGTCTCCCTGTTATTGCTCCCAGTGTGCTTGTAAAAAAGACCACTTAGCGCAGCAGCAATGAACAGCAGTGGCCTAAGACTAGACCAGACTACAAGCAGCAGTGCTCTTGAGCGCACGCTGCTGCACGGGACAGTGGCTGGCGCTCCTGCATCCAGCACGACCCTGTGGGCTTCGCCATGGCCCAGCCCGAGCCATGACTGGCCCAGAGACCACATGTTTCTGGGGCTGTGGTGAAGTCAGACTAGAACAGAGAGTGAGTTGTTAAAGCCTGACATCAGGATTGTGCGTTGTGTCCCGCACAGACCTCGCTAGAGCAGGTTGGGCAAACTGTGGCCTGCGGGCCACATACGGCCCGTTTGTCTTTATAATCCGGCCCGCCAAACATGCCAAGTAATATATATATTTTTTTAAAGGCAAGGCAAGGCAAGTTTATTTGTAGAGCACATTTCATACACAAGGCAATTCAAAGTGCTTCACACAGCAGGAAAAATGCATTCAAATCACAAAAAAATTACAGAAATACAATAAAATTAACTAAATTAAAAATTATCAATCCAACTGATTTTCTAAACTAATAAAATCACAAACAAAAGAGAAGAGTGCAAAGATAAAAAATAACTACAATAGAATTAACTAAATAAAAAATTATCAATCCAACTGATTTTCTAAACTAATAAAATCACAAACAAAAGAGAAGAGTGCAAAGAAAAAATCCTTTCAGTCATATGCGCAGCTAAACAAAACTGTTTTTAGCTTAGATTTGAACATTGTCAGAGTTGAAGCCTGTCTCACATCTTTAGGAAGACTGTTCCAGATTTTAGCTGCATAAAACTGAAACGCAGATTCCCCATGTTTAGTCCTGACTCTGGCACCAGCAGGAGGCCGGTCCTTGAGGTCCTCAGAGTCCGAGATGGTTCATATGGCACTAACATATCCAAGATGTACTTTGGTGCTAGGCCATGGAGAGACTTGTACACAAGCAGAGCTGCTTTAAAGTCTATTCTCTGAGCCACAGGGAGCCAGTGCAGAGACCTGAGAACAGGACTAATGTGCTCATACTTCCTGGTTCTGGTCAGGACCCGAGCAGAAGCGTTCTGGATGTACTGCAGCTGTTTTACAACTCGTTTGAAGAGGCCAGTGAGCAGGCCGTTACAGTAGTCTAATCTAATGGAGACAAACGCATGGATAAGTCTCTCTAAATCTGGTTTTGACAGTATATTTTTGATTTTGGCAATGTTTTTTAGATGGTAAAAAGCTGCTGATGTTATTGATTTGACGTGGCTATTAAAGTTCAAGTCTGAGTCCATTATTACCCCCAGATTTCTAATTTGGTTTGTAGGTTTTAGAGCAAGACTCTGGAGGTGACCGCTAACACTTTCTCTTTGTTTCTGTGGGCCAAAAACGATTATTTCAGTCTTGTCTGAGTTCAGCTGGAGAAAGTTGTTTTGCATCCACACACTGATCTGTTGGATGCAGTGACAGAGTGAATCTACTGGTCCATAGTCACCTGCCGATAGTGAAACATAGATCTGAGTGTCGTCTGCATAATTGTGATAGGACACATTTTCACTGCGTATCAACTGACCCAACGGCAGCATGTAGAGGTTGAACAGAAGGGGACCCAGGACTGACCCTTGGGGCACTCCACAGGTCAGGGTCATGTGGTCTGAGACACAGCTACCAATTTCAACAAAGTACTTCCTGTCTTCCAGATAGGACCTTAACCAGTTTAGGGCAGTGCCAGTGATGCCCACCCAGTCCTCTAGTCTCTGTAAGAGGATCCCATGATCGACAGTGTCAAAAGCAGCACTCAGATCTAACAGAATTAAGACTGAGGCTTTGCCCGTGTCAGTGTTCAGGCGGATGTCATTTGTCACCTTGACAAGAGCAGTCTCAGTGCTGTGATGAGGTCTAAAACCTGACTGAAAAACATCAAATGAGTTGTGTCGGTGTAATCCCTCATTCGTCCAGGCATGTTCCATAGTAGAAAAAGCTTCAGTTGTAGTCATCTGGACTCAGTTTGAAAAAATAGACGTTTCGACTCTCATCCAAGAGTCATTGTCAATAAAAGAATTTAGATCGAGAACTCCGATATTAATACTGTTCTGTGGTAAGACCCACCCATTGGGAGGAGCCTTCCTGAAGTAGAAAGAGTTGTTTGTTTCAACAGAAACTCCCCCCTTGTATCTACCGAGCTAGCCTATTCAGAATCTTAATTCTCGATCTAAATTCTTTTATTGACAATGACTCTTGGATGAGAGTCGAAACGTCTATTTTTTCAAACTGAGTCCAGATGACTACAACTGAAGCTTTTTCTACTATCAAATGAGTTGTTTATTAAGAGGAAATCTGTGAGCTGTTGGTAAACAACCTTTTCAAGGACTTTGCCCCAAAATGGTAGATTAGAGATGGGCCGGTAATGACTCAGTACTGCGGCATCAAGACTGCTCTTCTTTAGGAGAGGCTTTATGACCGCAGTTTTCAAAGACATTGGGAATGTTCCAGATTGAAGCAACATGTTAACTATGTGAGTGAATGGTGCTAACAAACTGTTCAGCACAGACTTTAGAAATTTGGTGGGTAACACATCAAGGCAGCATGTAGATGATCTCAGACTGGTGATGATCTCATGGACAGTTTTGTCAGTTACTGGTGCAAAGTGAGTTAGCTCTAAGTGTCTTGGTGGTTTTAGGGTAATTTTTTGCATTGTGGGATTTATAGCATTTTTAATGCCCTGAACTTTGTCATTAAAGAATAATGCAAACTCATTACACTTGGATGTGGAAATGAGTTCTAACGGCAGCTGAGCTGGAGGGTTTGTTAATCTGTTTACTGTGGCAAACAGGACACGCGAGTTGTTACTGCAGCTTCCAATTATTTCAGAAAAATATCTTTCCCTAGTTCTACATAAGATTAGGTTGTACATGTTCAGCTTTTCTTTGTAAATCTCTTTTTGAACCCGGAGCTTTGACTTGCGCCATTTCCGTTCGGCCCTGCGGCACTCTCTTTTCTGTGCCCTGACCGAATCATCATTTCTCCACGGCGCCTTCTGCTTATTTTTAACCATTTTAGCCTTTATAGGGGCGATGGTGTCCAGAACATTCAAAACACTAGATGTAACAGAGTTCAACAAATCATTTACATTAGAACATGAGACATTTTCAAAGTTTATCATTTCCATAAACAGTGCACCTGTGCCATCACTTATGTGTCTCCTCTGAACAACTGCAGGACCAACCGGAGGTTTGGGAGAAACAGACAGGTCAAAGAAGACACAGAAATGATCAGACAGAGCAACATCGATCACATTAACATTTGAAATATTTACCCCCTTTGTAATTATGAGATCTAGAGTGTGTCCTTTGCTGTGGGTGGGGCCTCTCACGTGCTGAGTAAGACTGAAGGTTTCAAGGACAGCATCAAGCTCTTTAGCGTTTCTGTCACAAATATTATCAACATGCACATTGAAATCACCTGTAATGACCAAACCATCAAAGTCTGTGCATATGACTGAAAGCATCTCAGTAAAATCATCAATAAAACTTTGGCAGTGCTGGGGAGGCTTGTATAAAACAATGAAGAGAATGGATGGAGACCGTTTTAGCTCCATTTTAAAGGATACATACTCAAATGATGAAAACACCCCAAAAGACAACCTGCGGGTAATTATTTCATCTCTAAAGACAGCACAGACTCCACCCCCTTTTTTGTTTTCTCGTATTTCAGATTCAAACTTAAAGTTGGGTGGAGCAGATTCTATCAGAACTACATTTCCTGTGTTTTTGTCAAGCCATGTTTCAGTTAAAAACATAAAATCAAAATTATAAGAAGAAATAAAATTATTAATTAAGAGAGATTTGTTACATAAGGATCTGACATTTAGCACAGCAAGTTTCAGACTAGTTTCAGTGAGACTGGGCTTTATCTTTTCACAGGGAATATGAATCACATTTCTCAGATTGGGCCTGACTCGCATTTTGTTTTTCCATCTCTGTGATGATGTAACTACAGAAATAGCACTAGGGGGGGCTCTTTTTACATAGGGCCCCGGGTTGGTTTGATTTTTAATGTGACAATAAGTCCCGGCAACGCTGAGACCCAGTGCATCCTAGCTATGGGAGATACCAGGTAAAAGGCGAGGTTGGATGGGTGGTGGGGCTTTTGTAGCCAAGGAGAGTTTGGGACCAGGTGAGAGGCGAGGGGGGATGGGTGGTGGGGCTTTTGTTGGTGTAGTCGGTACTGACATAGCCCTTGCTATATTGGGCGTGAGTGGAGCCATCTTAATGCCTGATTTGATCAGACTTTCAAAATGGCTGGGAAGGCCCATGGGTGAGAGTGGAGATGAGAAGGAGAATGATGAATCTTTAGTGGGAGTAGATGTTGCAGGGGGAACCCAGGGCTGGTGTGAAGGCAGGGGCGATGACAGGGATGTTGTTGGGCTTGTCACAGATGGGTCCAAGGCCTTTGAAGATTGTTCCTTTGCTAGAGGCGGTGGAGGTGAATGCGGAGCAGCTGGAGCTGAATCCTTTGCTGGTGGTGGTGGAGCAGCTGCTGATGAATCCTTTGGTGGAGGCTGAGGTTGTGGTGCTTTTGATGTTGAAACATTGGCTCGGTCTCTGGCTGATGGAGCAGGAATTCTTCTCTCATTCCTCTCTTCTCTAACTATCTGCTCAGGACCCTGTCCAGGCCCAGTCCAATTCCTCAGAGCGTGGAGCAGGTTCTCTGTCAGCACCCTCACTCCACCTCTGCATAGGTGGAGGCCATTTCTCTTAAACAGGTCCTCTCGTTTCCAGAATAGATAGAAGTTCTCAATGTAGTGTAGTCCTCTCGGGGAACACTCTTTGGACAGCCATGTGTTCAGCTGAAGAAGCCGGCTAAACTTGTTTATCCTCCTGTCGATGTTTGGAAGAGGTCCACTTATGAATGTTTTGATTTCCATTTTATCAAGCACGTCGAATAACTTCAAGAAGTCTTTTTTCAAAACTTCAGTCTGTTCCCGCCGCATGTCCACTGCACCCACGTGCACAATCAGCTGTTTAGCTCCTCCATGCTTAGCCATAATATTTGGAAGGAGTGACGTTATCTCAGAAACAGTGGCGCTTGGAAAAGAATGTGTGTTTATCTTTTCATGCGTCACGTGACTTATCGCGCCGTCCCCAACTAAAACAATCTTCGTGACCTTGGCTCCTGGCACAGATCCTCCTCGCTGTATTTTGGCCACGTCATCTTTCCTTTTTTCTTTTAATTCCATCTCTGAAAGTGGTAAAAATCTGTTGGTGAGCTGTATTTTAGGCGACTTCACGTTATCTTTGTATTGTTTAGGCTTTGCTCCAAGTTTGTTCCAAGAAACAGCCTGGTCTTTCTGTTTTTTAGACAGTTTTGGAAACGACACAGAGTCACTGCGGTTTAGGTTGAAAGTAGCAGTTTTTCTTGTAAAAAGTATGCTCTTCTTACCATCGGCTGACACAGGAATGGTATCGTGAAGAACTTTTTCAGATTCCAAAACAAATATCCGTGTTTTCAGCTCATTAATTTCTTGTTGATATTTCCGACAGCGTTCAGTCTTTCTCCCTTCTTCTCCCGGACATGTCGCTGGCGTCAGATATGTCGTTAAAACTGGAAAAATGTTCTTAAAATCCTTGGTTTACTTGAAAAAGTCTAAAGCAAAAATGTTTGGAAGACAAAACTGATTAAAAAGCAAAATAAATAAAGGAAAACAGCGATAGCAAGCGGAGCGAGCAAAAAAGCGTGTGCACTCTTCGGAAGCAGATGTAGTAAAAAGACTTTTTTATTTTCGGCCTTAGGCATCTATCTGCACTTGTATCCTTGGTAAAAAAGACATGAAATTAATTAAATAATAGATGAAATAGCCTATATTTGACAGAAAAGTAATAGTGTATTTGATATTAAAATATATATATATATTTTTTTTTCACACTAATGATTGCGGGCCGGCCCTCCACTACTTGCCTGGATTCGAATATGTCCCTCGGAGGAAAATAATTGCCCACTCCTGCGCTAGAGGATAGGCCCTCTGTGCATTGTCTCACTTTGGACTGCTTTCTTGCATCAATGGAAATATTGATTGATTGGCACATTTTTGCCAATGTTTATCTCATAAACATGATTAACAACATGATAATTGGTTTAATCATTTTGTGGCCATGTTTCCAAACAACCAAGTAATATTCAAATGTGTCAGCGAACATAACCCTTAAAAAATAGTTTCAAGCCTTTTGAGCATTTTATACTTTTGACAATTCCCCAAATTTTCAAGCTAAATTCCCATCGGAAATTTTCAAATTGTGTTCAGAAATGTACTGGGAATTTAACACACTGTGTCTTCTCTGTAATGCTAAACAATTTCACCTTTACAGTTGTGCCACTCACTTCAGGTGTACCACAAGGCTCAGTTCTCATTCTGGTTCTTTCCCTTTCTTTCCAGTTTTCACTTCAATGAGGATATTATACATACCTGTGGTTCTGAACAGTACTAAGACACTGGAGCCACTTCACAGCTGCTCTAGGACATTAAGCAAACGCTCTGTCTTGTATCGTAATGAGGTAAACCGCGATTCTCTCCAGCCATGAGAAACATACAGGTGTTTTTTGAAAGCGATCATAGTCTCAAATGCAAATACCTTTAGCCACCTTGAGAAATAGGAAACGCTGCAAATGCATGTATATTCTAATGTATGCAAGTCTGTATCATCTCACCATTTAATGCCTTATCATTTTGGCTAATTTTCACTCAAACACTTTACAAAAATGCCCCCCAAATAAAATGTAACCATTTTACAGTACAAGACAAATAGCTGGGCTCTTTGTGAAGCTGTAGTTTTGTCATTTTTCTTTTTTGTGGATTTAGTACAAACTGATACTGATTCTTCCCAGAATGATTGATTTGACTGAAAAGTAAATTGTTTATATGATGTGCAAATTAAATTTTGGTCGGAAAGTACATTGTATACAAAAGTTGGCAAGGGGGACGATACTTCTCCTTTCTTATGTTGGCCTTGTTTATTATCACTTGTTTTAAAGATGTGGCTTTGTTCTGAAAGGCCCTTTTTAAATGTTTGCACAGGGTTAAATGCAGATAGTACTTAGAATACTGAAATCAGAGATATCATTGTAATTGTCAGAAACCCTTTTGCACGGAAAACAGCAATATGGCATTCCCAAGCCCAGAGAAATGGAGAAGCGAGTGATCACATTTGTTCTTAAATAATCATCTATGGTGTTTATTGCTCACACAACTATGGGAATAAAATATCATACATAAACATACACTAGAATCCATTTGGATTTTAGTCAGCTAAAGTTAGTGCCTGATATTTACCTTTGGCAAAACTTTTATTGCGACTTATTCCATGTTGCAACAGTTTCGTGACTAAACTAAAAAAATACGTCAACATAAATCTCTCTTGGGGCAGACCAGTTGTACTCAAACATGAGAATGACTTCAGGCAGTGTCCATTATTGTCAGCGGAGCTAAAGTCAGGACAGCATGGAGACTACAGCGTGCCTGTTCCTGAAGCGATGGTTGTCCTGCCTTGTTATTCTGTAACGGCAGAGGACACAGGGGAGGTGAGAGAGCGGTCACAAGGAGACTGGTCAAACAACAACAAAGGGAGGTATTCAGCGACTAAATCCGCACTAGACCAATTACCAAAACCGGGTTGGAACAGAACAAAACCTGGCTAGAACCAGTACATAAAGTGATTTTGTTTTTTGTAGTTCTTAAACATGAGATTTCTAATTAAACTACTCAAGAGCAGGTTTAAAAGACAATAACAATACAATAAGACCCTACTTTTTGTCTTTTAACACTGCCTGAATTAGTTATTACACTTTCCTTTGTATATAATCAGTGCACACTCAATTTGTACTAGTTTTCCCTTTATTTTAAACTACGTATTCTTAAAATACTGCAGTGAAAGCTCCATGTAACATATTGTGGTTTAGAGGACCAAATAAAACCCAGTTATTATACAATACATATATTGTGTGATTTCTAAACTATTAGTACTTGTTTGAGCAAGGTTTATCTGCAGCAAATCGATTAGAAAATTGTACTTGCGTTAACAATTTATACTTTTATTGCGCTCATAAACCTTTAAATCCTATTGCACACAGCTATGCTGTATCTGTTACAATATTCCCAAGACTAAAGATAGTTAGAGGATTTTTATGAGTGCAATTTCCCAATATCCCACGGTGCCTATAGTGTGGAAAGTGGAGGCTGTCTATCATTACACTTTAACAGTCGCTGAAGGTAACACATTCCGTCCTGATAGCTTTTCATCACATCGTCCTATAAGTTCGTTTTATTTCAGATCGACTCTTTCACACCAAAACGGACCTTTTGTCTCCATTAACACAATCCACAGTTAATGATGTGGTATTTAAATGTATGCGGTGTTTGTGTTGACTACAAAAGAGAGACCTGGTCAAATTAAGAGTAATTGAAAAACGTCCTCTTTGTAAAACAGGATCATGGCCCTGAAATGGCAATGAAGGTAAATGACGTTCACGGCGTCAGCGTTAATGTGGAAAATCAGATTACATTCATTGTGGTTTCTGTATTTGTATTCTAGACGTAATGGAATTAAGAAGATATTTATCCTGCAGTCAAGGTTGCCACATCGACTTACTGATAGTGATTTGTAAGCGTCAGATTCGGTCGCTCTTGAAAAGTCAAAACATCGTTCTGCCCGGTGGTCGAGTGGTTAAGGCACAGCACATATGCAGGGCTTCAAGTGCAGCATGCCGCAGAGTTATGAGTTCAATTTCTGATTCCGACTATTTACTGCATGTCCTCCCTTCTCTCTCATCCCCCATTTCACACTACTTTCCTGTCATTAATGCCTACAGGCACACAAATCTATCTTGCCTTTTATTTTTAATTGTTTTAATATACTACAAACCAAAAACTAAATACAAAAAAGCAGAACAAGACTCAGAGTGAATAGACAAAACAAAAAGAATAGTCTGTAAAAAGTCAATCCTACATATTCTCCCTTTTTATCCGTCCCAGCTTCAATTCAAGTGTTTTTCTCTCCATTTTTGGATATATTGACTCAGGTATCCATCTATTATTTCCACTGTTGGAGTTTTAAATCCGAGATACATAGTTTAGTGAGTGGAAATGGAATGTCAGTGTTGAAGATAGTCAATACACATGATAGTGATGTGCCTCCTGACAGCCACAGTTCCACAGCTACTAGTATTTCCCTGAGAATAACTTTGACATGGTAGTAAGAAATACTGTGATAGATTTTTCTTTCCAAACATGAGATTTTGTGTTTGGGATGTGTGTAAATGTTGGACTCGGGGGAAGTTTAAACCCGTTTCCCTCTAACGAAGACATTTCACACCATTTATTCAGTTTCTGCCATTTTCATTTTCATTTTTTTTTTTTAATTTGATTTATTTATTTTCAAAGCAAACTATTCAAAAACTAAGGTAAGCACAACAGAACCTTGGACAGTGTTAGCTGGCAAATGCCGAGGACAAAATACACAATCAGAGAGCACTTTTCAGTACATAGCAAAGAGCTCCTTCTGCCTTCTGATGAACACATTGCTTAACACCAGAACACGAGACGTAAAATGACAAAAATATGTGACTTTGTAAAATGCTTTTGTACTGTAATAAAACAATACGCCCAAGACGTCACAATATTAAAATGTCAAATTTGATATCGATATCGAAGTAAAAGTTTGACACTCTACATCAATTTCAAAACCACAATAAAAGCTAAACGACTATTATTTATTACAAAATACTGTAATACTGTAACACAAACAGTAGTTTCAACCATGTGGTATTTTAGTTCTGAATCAAGACAATTCCAAACGTCTTCACAAAAGTTATTTCTTCTATCAACACTTGTTCATATGGATCCAGTTTGATTTTGAAGTTTATTATTGATTATTTTCAGAATGCCTCAAACCTATTCCACAGTACTGTTTATGTAAAGGTTTCTTGTACCTTAAACCAGCTGTTTCCCGTCGCTATGGTATTTTCTTTATCCAGTCATATGTTTACGGTGGCCCCAAATGGACACATTAGCTGCTCAATCACTGTTACTTTGAAAGCCCCAGCAGTGACAGGCGCTGATGCCCCCTTGATAATGACAGTCACAAATTTAAACATTTTTTACCGGTGCGGCTCAAACACGGCTGGGATGTCAAAACGAATTCTCGGGCGAATTCGTGGCGACACCAAATACGTTGCCTGAAGCGAAGTGTCAAGCAAAAATGAAACCTGTCAGACTTAACAAAAAAGAACAATAACAAATCAAATTGTTGTCATAAGCTATGAACTGGAGTGTGTGCACGAGCTGTCTGTCAGCCAAGGAACACTACACAATATTTTGCTGTTTTTTTTTTCCAAACAGCAAAAATATCAGTGACATCTGTTTTGCATCAGAATGACAAAGGATGAAAGTTGTCAGAAGCAAATAGGGTTGTCAAAAGTATTAAACGTCAGATATTAATCACAACTACGGGTGAATACTGAATGGTCTAAAATTAAATTAAAAATATAAATCATGTGATTATGAAATCCGCATTTAAATTGGTATCGAGTATCAAGCGTATTCCTTAGTATCGAAACAGAGTTGGAAATGTTAGTATTGTAACACCAAATGCAAATACCAAAAAAATACAGTGAATTCATATTTAAATCCTTGGTTGAATTAATCCATAAACATTTTCTATTTCCACACTCAAAATAGAGGGTTAGGGGTAGACAACTGTGTTAATGAGATGCATTTCATTTTTTATTGTATTTATTTTTCTCAAACTAAAAGAAAAGAGAAATGTCTAGGCTGATGTCTGCGAGCCATCTTCAGACATTACATTCTAAAGGTATAGATAAAAAAAAAAAAAAACACAATTCAAGGTTTAAAAAGCCTGTAAACCTACTGTTGTTCCAAATGTATAACAATGAATTTAAAACAAATCCATTATCAAATAAACCTTACAGAGAATATTTCATTCTCCATCTCACTAACAAATAAAAACATTCATACATAATCTCAGCTTTTGACATCTTGGCTCCAAAAAATTAACTGCTGTAATTTCAGTAACAGCACAACATTGAGCTTGTGCTGCAAATCCCTTTAATTGTCGTCTGGTTGGGCCACACAGTTCTGCATGTGTAGTATACAAATAGAAAAGCACAGTCTAAATACACACATTAATTCAGCCTGACATAATCCATTTTTTGTAATGGTTAAAATGATGTAGAAGTAGCTCACAGATCATTTGCATAACGATATGTGTGACCGTGGCTACAGTTTCCAGTGTTACATGTTTAGACCAATGCTGTTTGTTGGAAAAAAGAAAAAAGAAAAGAGAACAAGATACATTTGATTGGGCCATGGGCTGTTTATCTTTATTAAGAAAATTAAGAAATTATTCCTGCACTTCAATCACCAATTGTTCCACTGGATAATAGTCCTAACACAGGGCAAAAAGTGTATTGTATTTAATAAATATTTTCATGTAAAAAATCTATTTTTAGATTTAAAACATGCATGAAACACTGTGTAGTAGTTGGAGGCCTTGTGTTATTATGGATGGTTCAAGAATACAATAATTGTGGAAATTTATATTTTCAAAAGAAAATTGTTTATATTTTAATATGATCTGTTTAAAGAAGACATATGCGGCTTAAAACGGGTTAAATGACTTCCTGTTCAAAACTGCAGAACTGAGTCTCTTCTTCATAGTGACATTTCACGTAAACAAGCAGTAGATTTTTATTTATATGTATTTATTTTGGAAAAGCGGTTATGAGACATTTGAGAACTCTACAGGTCATAGTTCCGCCTGGGGCACTATTTTGCTACTTTGCCGACCTTAACGCTGGCGTGAAGAGGCTAGACTTGGCCGCATCTATCGCCATATGGACTATCCATATATGTCCATATATGTCCATATATGGTGATAGTGTTTGATCCAATCACTGATAACTGTGGCATTCAAAAGCCCCTCCTGAGTGGGAGATGTTTGTCATGGCGTCATATCCAGGCAAAGAAAGAAGTGAGCATTATCATTGTCTGATTTCATGTCTTTCAATGTGTTCGCAACATTTAAAAAATAAAATAATTAAATAAAATAAAATATTGACACGCCGCCTCGGACATTTTTTTCTTTATTTAATTCACCTTTATTTGTTTTGCACAACACGGAGTATGTCCTCAAGATGGGCTTGTGCCAATTTAACCAGACCTGAGTGCGTGGTGGGATACTGGTGGTCCGGAGGGCCCGAGAACGGAGCACACACTGTGGTCAGCTCAGTCTCATCTTATGTGCGGATCTTCAATCAATCAATCAATCAATCAAATTTATTTATAGAGCAAAATTCGTACAAAGTGCAACCCCCCCCAAAAAACACAACACAAAACAGTGTATGTCACAATAAATAAAAACATAAAAACACATTAATATGACATTAAAATATAAAAAAAAACGGTCAAAGTATTTCAGTTATTGGCACGACTAAACAATACAGTCTTTAGTGTGGGGACTGTCTCACCATCTCGGTAAAGCTATTCCAGACCCGGTCCATGTTTAGTCCTGACTCTGGCACCAGCAGGAGGCCGGTCCATGTTTAGTCCTGACTCTGGGCACCAGCAGGAGGCCGGTCCATGTTTAGTCCTGACTCTGGGCACCAGCAGGAGGCCGGTCCATGTTTAGTCCTGACTCTGGCACCAGCAGGAGGCCGGTCCATGTTTAGTCCTGACTCTGGCACCAGCAGGAGGCCGGTCCATGTTTAGTCCTGACTCTGGCACCAGCAGGAGGCCGGTCCATGTTTAGTCCTGACTCTGGCACCAGCAGGAGGCCGGTCCATGTTTAGTCCTGACTCTGGCACCAGCAGGAGGCCGGTCCATGTTTAGTCCTGACTCTGGCACCAGCAGGAGGCCGGTCCATGTTTAGTCCTGACTCTGGGCACCAGCAGGAGGCCGGTCCATGTTTAGTCCTGACTCTGGCACCAGCAGGAGGCCGGTCCATGTTTAGTCCTGACTCTGGCACCAGCAGGAGGCCGGTCCATGTTTAGTCCTGACTCTGGCACCAGCAGGAGGCCGGTCCATGTTTAGTCCTGACTCTGGCACCAGCAGGAGGCCGGTCCATGTTTAGTCCTGACTCTGGCACCAGCAGGAGGCCGGTCCCTGAGGTCCTCAGAGTCAGAGATGGTTCATATGGCACTAACATGTCCGAGATGTACTTTGGTGCTAGGCCATGGAGAGACTTGCACACAAGCAGAGCTGCTTTAAAGTCTCTTCTCTGAGCCACAGGAGCCAGTGCAGAGACCTGAGAACAGAACTAATGTGATCATTCCTGGTCAGGACCAGGAACTAGTCAGGACCCGAGCAGCAGCGTTCTGGATGAACTGCAGCTGTTTTACAGCTCGTTTGGAGAGGCCAGTGAGCGGCCGTTACAATAGTCTAATCTAATGGAGACAAACGCATGGATAAGTCTCTCCAAATCTGGTTGAGTCACTATATTTTTAATTTTGGCAATGTTTTTCATTTTGGATCTTGTGTTGGAATTTTCCAAATAGACGTGCCTCTCTAAGCTGAGCACATTCAAGTCTGCAGGTCCAGTTCGGCCCAGGCCGCGTAGTATCAGGTGTCCAACACAGTGTAAAGAGCTTTAAAGGCCAATTCATACTTCATAAGAAGCAATAAGTTTGATCGTTCACCTATAGGGCTGCAAGCACAAGAACAAAGCTTTTTTCGGCTCTGGAATTCAAGTGCTGCAGCCAAACTCCTCTTGGCCCCGCCCCCCGTGATCCCCAATAACTGTTGCTATGGACAGTATTATCACAAACTGCTCAATTGAGAGATTG
Source organism: Eucyclogobius newberryi (assembly GCF_026437365.1). Taxonomy (NCBI): domain Eukaryota; kingdom Metazoa; phylum Chordata; class Actinopteri; order Gobiiformes; family Gobiidae; genus Eucyclogobius; species Eucyclogobius newberryi. The sequence continues at coordinate 16,585,948 of NW_027315835.1, forward strand.
TGGAGAGATGAGTGTAGTAAGCTGCATAATAATAATGTTTTATTACAATAAGTCACATATTCACAGAGAAACAAGCCAAACGAGGAAGTTAATTTAGACACAGCAAAATGTAATGCTACAGGCGGAGGACGTACGAGACGTGGTCAGCATTTTATAACCCGTCCAAACTTGCCCCGCAATGAAATTACAATTTCTTGTCTTTGCCAAACCCAGCCTGTGGGTAAAAACATAACCCACTTATCACTTGTATCTGCAGCGCTGCAGCGTGTGTGCGGGTCTGTATCAGGTGAGACAGAGGGAAGTTTCCCCTCAGCTGCTCCGCTCTCTCCTCGAATATAAAACTCACACAGGTTAATATTGGTCATTTATGCAAGAGGAAAATATTTAAAACTCATAAACATCCCCAATCTATTATTAACGTTAGTTTTGAAGTTTATTAATTACAATTCTAGCCATTCACAGAATGCGCCTGCCCACACCCTCAAATTGCTTCACTCCACCTCATATTTTGGCATAATCACGACTCTTGTTTAGAATTTCACGCCCTGCGCTGTCATGATGTGACGAAATGAGCTCTGCTGCGCCCACGTTAACGCTACCCCCGGTGGCAAAATGTGGCCCTACATGTGACAGTCGGAGTCCTAATTTGTGAAATAATTGCAACCAAGTGCAGAGATGTGGGTGGGGACAGGGGATAGGTGAAAAAAGGAAGCACTCAAGCCTAATGAAGAGGAAAAACTGTTGTAACAAAGCTGAAAGGTGAAAGCTAATTCTAGTTAAGAGAGTGTGTTTTGGACTTACAGCCTTCCATCTCAGTTTTGTAATGATCTTTAGCAACATTAACATAAGATATTGTGTGAATAAGCTTTTCATGACTCTTTGAATTAGCATGCTTTCTATCAAAATGACATTTCCATCCATAAGTTCTACTGCATAAGCTACTCCCTGTCCGAGTCCTTGATGAACGAGAAAAGTGCACTTCTCAGACCACATCACTCTCAGCTCCACATATGATGACAAACTGGTCCAAGTGTGACCCACCCCTCACTGGGACCATCCATCAATTTGCCTCATTTACTCCAATCATAACACTTTATCATCAGAGAAACTCCTTTAATATGCAATTTCCACGACTGACCTTTTAAAATTTGACATAAGTCTCAAAACATCCATCTTTTTCTCAAAACATTTCTTTCTCCGCTGGTTCACGTCGATGATGTTAAGTGGTGCCCAGACCTGGTCATCAGTCATTGCTTTTTTTTTTGTTACACATGGTGGCCCCGCACAAATGATTGATACTTTTTACATAGACGCACATAGGCCCAGCCATCACTCACAGCTTAAAACGTTTGTATCCAACACAGTGCTGCTTTTGAAAACTGAATTAGGGTCATGCTAAAGGAGATGCAATTATTAACTCTATCCCCGTTTAGTTTTGTTTTTTCGTTTTTCTTTTCTTCTATTGAGCACAATATGCAGTTATTTATGTCAAAATGAGACCACAAACTGTGCATCTAAATATAGGAGGTTTCCCCAGGATCCTTTGCTTTGGGGTAATCCACGCCATCAAAGCTCCACTAAGTAGCGTTTCAATTCACCCAAAGCCTCACGTCCTCTGCAGCTCGACTCCTCAGTCCTGACTCTGGCACCAGCAGGAGGCCGGTCCATGTTTAGTCCTGACTCTGGCACCAGCAGGAGGCCGGTCCATGTTTAGTCCTGACTCTGGCACCAGCAGGAGGCCGGTCCATGTTTGGTCCTGACTCTGGCACCAGCAGGAGGCCGGTCCATGTTTAGTCCTGACTCTGGCACCAGCAGGAGGCCGGTCCATGTTTAGTCCTGACTCTGGCACCAGCAGGAGGCCGGTCCATGTTTAGTCCTGACTCTGGCACCAGCAGGAGGCCGGTCCATGTTTAGTCCTGACTCTGGCACCAGCAGGAGGCCGGTCCATGTTTAGTCTTGACTCTGGCACCAGCAGGAGGCCGGTCCATGTTTAGTCCTGACTCTGTCCATGTTTAGTCCTGACTCAGGGCACCAGCAGGAGGCCGGTCCATGTTTAGTCCTGACTCTGGCACCAGCAGGAGGCCGGTCCATGTTTAGTCCTGACTCTGGCACCAGCAGGAGGACGGTCCATGTTTAGTCCTGACTCTGGCACCAGCAGGAGGTCGGTCCATGTTTAGTCCTGACTCTGGCACCAGCAGGAGGCTGGTCCCTGAGGTCCTCAGAGTCTGAGATGGTTCATATGGCACTAACATGTCCGAGATGTACTTTGGTGCTAGGCCATGGAGAGACTTGTACACAAGCAGAGCTGCTTTAAAGTCTCTTCTCTGAGCCACAGGAGCCAGTGCAGAGACCTGAGAACAGGACTAATTTGATCATACTTCCTGGTTCTAGTCAGGACCCGAGCAGCAGCGTTCTGGATGTACTGCGGCTGTTTTACAGCTCGTTTGGAGAGGCCAGTGAGCGGCCGTTACAGTAGTCTAATCTAATGGAGACAAACGCATGGATAAGTCTCTCCAAGTCTGGTTGAGACACTATATTTTTAATTTTGCAAATGTTTTTTATTTTGGATCTTGTGTTGGGCTGTCAGTCTGTGCCAGTTTTACGCAGACTGGGACAAGGGTTTTGGGAGAATGTGATGTGACATTAAAACATGACACCATCAAATAACGAAATAGTTCACTGTTTTAGCAAAACAAATTCAGATAACATTCAGAATCAGAATCAGTTCACATGCCATTTATTTCCATTGTCAGTGAACAAAATTCACTTGCTTTGGTGCTTTGGTGATTTGGTGATACGACTCATTCACAAAGCCTTTTAACACATTTGTAATAGGACATGCAGATATTTATTTCCATTTGTATAAATAAGTTTTTTTTTATCTTAACTAAGAGTTTGATCAGATTTGGTCACGAGATAAGGTGCAGTCGCTCACTTCCGAGCTTGTTCCAAACGTGTTCACAAGCGGCGTGAGCAGGACACTTGGCTCGGCTTCGGAGGAGAGCTACAAAGTTGTCTTTGGAAGGAGAATCCTGGAAATTGAGAAACACCCAGAGTGTGTTTTATTATTCAAAAACCAGGAAGTGCACTCTTAGCATGCTAATTATTGTTAGCTTTTCCGTGATGGCAGAACTAGCACATGCTTCAGAAAGTAAAACACATCATAGTGAATACATAAGAAAGTGAAGAATTACTTCGGACTGCTGCAGTACAGTAAAACGTACTGTGGTTTAAACATATTTTAAATTGAAGAGCTTCTTCAATTAGAGGTGAAACATTTTAAAAACCTTGTAAAATACATGTACTTAATACAAATTTGGAAAGTTGCCACTTTTCTAAGTGAGTAGTATAGGCTTGTGGGGTAAAGATACGGAAGCAGATCCTGGGAGCCAGATTTAGGGCAATAGTCCCCAAATGATGGTTACACCACAAAACAATCACTGTCAGTTGAAATGGTCTGTAGCTGGACCTTAAATCATATTGTGGTAATCCGGAACTACGGCTTGGATTGACATGGTAAATTAATGTTGGTAATCCCCTTTTTTTCAGTTTAATACACAGATTATTCATTTTAATGAAATTATCCATGCTGTCAGCTCCCATTCTCTGTCACACACTGAGCGCAGTGCCTTCCAGGACTAAAACTGGAAAAGTGCTAATGGGAGATTATATCTCTTATCTTCCCCATCATTTATATCACTTTAAGACTATCTAATTGGGCATTAATTTGGTCAAATCAAGATCTAGATCGGATTTATCCCCAAATAACCTAATTCCATCAGGTCTGGAGCAGCAAAGAGGAAAAGCTTTGCATTCATTTGAAGTTTGCATCGGCCTGATGGGTGTAAAGTGGGTCTGTAGTGGATTCTGCGTGACATAGATTGAGATGGTATGCCTCTAATCAGATGGCAAGCTGATCCTTTGAGGGCATTTTGGTTTCCCAATTTTACATCAGTACTGCAGAGATTTAAATACAACAGGAATGTCCTTACTTTACTCTCATCTGGAGAACCGAGGAAAGTTTGAGCTTGGATTTCACTTTCCTTCTCATCTCATCATGTCAGGCCATGATCTCAACATGATTCAATAAGACAATTGCATCTGGGGAAATGGCTTAAGATTTATATAAAATAATACTGTTCTGGTGTGTCTGTGTTTTTGCAAGCCTCTTGGGATGTTGGCTCTTAGGGTGGTCAGCAAATTACCCTCTAATTGGACAGTTGGACGGTAGATACTGACCAGTGTTAGCGCCATGAGATGTTGTTATACAAATGCACTCCATCATTTGTAGCCATTACGATTTGGCTGATGGTTTCATCTATTTCTTTATTTCTTTTTTTTATCACACATTTGAGACCAAAACGTTTTCTTGCCAATATGGATATACCATAAAAAGATAGTCATAATGTGCTTACAAAACATCATGATGTACCAACAAAACCACACTTTGGAATATTTGAGATTGGAAAAAAGCAAAGCAGGAACTACATTACAAATCCTCAGTTGTGTCCAAATGCTCTTCATTCTGTAACTACCATCCATCAGCATTATAGCCACCATTACTTGTGTTTTTTTAGAAAATGACATGTATTTTTCTTCAAGGCAACAGATCTGATACTGTGAAGCGCTTTCTGAAGTAGGCTTTGTTCAAATTGTCCTGGAAAACCATATTGAAAACCCCATCTCTCTCCCTCCCTTCTCCTCACGTTCCGTCCCTCCGTCCCTACCTCCGTCCATCCCTCCATCTGTATTGCTGCCACTTTATCTGGGTGTCTGTCAGGCGCTGAAGCTCAGGTCTGACGGATTAGACCTGAAATCACTTCTTCTCTCTAATAGGATTTGACAAAGAGAGGCCAGTTTGGCAGCGAGTGTCTAGTCTCACCCCACTCCCATAATATACGGTCTTGGAACATGAATATCCTAATCCGTATTCAGGGTGCATAGCTTTGACTGCTGGTGTTTGGGTCCTCTGCATCTCATATGGCACGTTGTTGTTTTCACGGCTACGTCAGGAAGTAAACGTACTCTTACTTTACTCACAGGTACTTACTATTATTTGAACGTTGATCACCAAAAAGCCATGTTTAGTGTGGCATTGTTACCCGAGTGGAGAATACATTTAGTGAAGCATTTGTATATATTTTTGTTTGGTAAATGAAGTAATCAAGTACGGTAGCATGGTGGCTGAGGCTAGCACTCATGCCTCACAACAAGAAGGTTCTGGGTTCAAACCAAGGCCCCCCATCTTTTCAGTGCAGAGTTTGCATGTTCTTCCTGTTTCTGGGAGGGTTGTCAGCTCTTATTTATAAAGCACAATTTGTACAAACTACAATTCAAAGTGCTTCACAGTGTTTAAAACATAATAAAAATAGAAAAAAATAAAAACACAATGCAATTTATAAAAATGTAAAACAATGTACGTCAAAGTAAAATTAGGAATACAAATAATGTAGTATTTTGAAATATTAAAAACCAGGTAAAATTATGTCAGTCATACGCGTGGCTAAACAAAACAGTTTTTAGATTGGATTTAAACACAGCCGGGGTGGGGGCCTGTCTCACAACTTCAGGAAGGCTATTTCAGACCTATGAAGAGGCGGAGCTTATCAGTTCTGCAATTTGAACACAAAGTCAATCAACCTTTTTCTATTACTAAGCACTTTAAGATCAATATGGTTTACAATGAGCAATATGTAAAATAAGATATAATCATGATTTATAGTTCAATATGTACCTGAAAAACCTTTAAAAAGAAAGAATTGTATATATTTACCTTCACTTCAAATCAGTTAATACCAATCAGTGCTAGTATGAAATGAACTAATGTGTAATCTAGCATCCTGTGCCATTGGCCACTACACCAGGTGGAGTTTTGTTCTGCAGCGAAATATCCTTTGCGTTTGACCCAAAGCAGATGCAGAGAGCGACACAGTACAACGCCCAGGGAACCAAATCTCCAGATCTTGAGAAAGGCTTGGTCAGGAACATTTCTGGAGGATTTTGTCTATTGTGCATGTTATTTGATGTTGATGGAGGAAACTCACCTAGAGAAGGGGAGAACATACACAATGGCAAAAGGCCTGTGAGTCCATGTTGGTATGAGGATTGATTTGATAGCATTCACGTTAGACTGAAAGGGCACCGAGGCTTCCTACTAGAAACAACTCATGCTATCTTTTTGTCACTTCCTTGGAGTTGTGCTCTTGTTTGGCCCTTGAGCACTTGAAAGATAAAAGCTTCCACAAGATTCCCCTATTTCACAAAACAATAGTTCTAAGGTCACTCATAAATCTTCTTCTGCTTCCTCACTTTAACGCCGTATGCTTAAGCTTCAAAGCAGTTGCGTGTCATAATCCCCACGGGATCAAGCGGCAGAGGGTCTCAGACGTCTCCTGGGATCCAGTCAGAGAGCATCAAGTAGTGTGTGTCTAAAAGAGGCTTGTGAAAGTGTTAATCTGGAAGTGTCACCTCGGCCGGCCCATCACTCTTAGACGAGCTCAACCATTTGCCTGCTTATTTATGTCATAATTATGCACAATATGTAAGGCTATCATCTTCATGGTTTGATATGGAATTCTGTTATGTTATGTTTTGATTCCAGAGGCAATTTTTGGAGTCTGAGGAAGCGATGTAAACATATTATAATGTTATTTGCCTGAAAGATTATCTGTGTTTGTTTGAGGGATTATCCTAGGCAAGTCAGTTCCAAGGGAATTTAAAGATTCAAGTTGAGGCTACGCTAAGCAGCCGCGAATATTATGGAAGTTATTGGTGCATGGAAGAACGGGCACTGTAAAAGATGTAGGAGGTGCACGTTAGTTTGTGGAGTCTGAAGGTGTGAATGTTGAATTTAAAGTCAAATGTTTATTGCCTGAAATCTAAAGGTTATGTTTTGTTTGATCTGTGGTAGTTTGAACACTGTGGGTCAAACAACAGTGACAATTGTGTGTTTGTACTGTATTTATATCTGTATTTATATTGTATTTTTATTTCTTACATTGTTTTGTTATTTAAGAACATTTTTGGTCAACTAAAAACATGCCTTGCCGATCGATTGTCACTGTTCTCTATGATCTATGACCCAAACTGCAATCAAAATACTGCTAAAAAAAAGTATACTGAAAAGTGATAGGAAACTGTGTATTTCTGTAAAAAGGTCAAGTCATGACTCACTTGCAGTCCAGGCTTTCTCCTTTCTGTTGTTGTACTTATATCATACATTCTTATCACTCTAATAAAAGTCGATTTATACAAGTTTTGGTCCATTCAAACTGCATTAATCAACCAACCAGGCTGATTGCCACAGAAAATTGGTCTCCATGGAGATTTTTGCCTGGAATGTATGTCGTTACTGCTATTTTTTTTACATTTATCCAATTACAGCTGTTTTTTTTTCAGTTAGAAACAACTTGATGGACATACAGTCTCATCGGTCTCATCTCTGACGACAAAGATCATAACCGAAGACAGGATGACCAGACCAGATGACGGAGCGGTTCTCCACAACCATCATTGAGTCCATCTCTGTGATTCTGACATGAGCGGGTTCACTCCTCCACAGATCTGACCTGTATTGACCAGGTGACGTCACACGCTTGTCTCCGTGGCAATAGAAACAGTGTCTTGTATGAGAAAACTAGTCATAGTAGAGTATAGCGCCGCAGTATCCCTTTAATGATTACTACATAGACAAGTGTTACAGTCCACCTCCACAGGGACCTAAGAGGCTCCATTCTGTTTAAACTTGCTTCCTGTGCGTGCCCACTCACTCCGACACGTCTGACATGGCAGCAGAGGCGGCTTTGATTGTCGTCTCTGAAAGCTTAGCCTGAGGTGCAGTTCATCTTTTGTGTAGATCTGATTAAAAGACTGCCGATCTGTTCCATAGTGCTGCTCTTGTGATCCACATCATTATTCGCGACACCTAAGAGGGGCAGCAGATGGGACAAGCGCACCTCACGGACCCCCGACTGTCAGGCTGAGACGTGCAGAAAGACATTTGTCAATAATAAGGACAACAAAGGCTGGTGACACACTGGTTTGTTCCACGTTTGATCTTTGTCAGGGAGAAGTTCGCTGCTATTTTGAGACGTGAGTTACGTTGTTAAGGTTTTATCTCACTTTACACTGTTTTCTCACTTTGGGTATTTTTGGGGCGGACTTTCTGCATTTGGGTTTTTGTCGGACAAGCAAGTGTTGGTCTCACCTTTCTTTTTTCCAAAGTCATTGTCAAGCAAAATAAGTACCAACAGTAATGTGCGAGCAACACAGGCATGATCTTGTTATCGTGATATTATCTTAGCTTGGAAAAGAAATCTCCTAGTTCAAGTGCTGATATCTCAAATTCATTAAAAAAAAGTACACAAATAAATCTAAATTAGAAATGAGTGAAAACAAAATGGTTGCATTTTTTCGAAGGCTTCAGCTTGAAACATTTTAATTTCTGCAGCTTAATAAAAATAATAAATTAGCAAAGGAAAAGCTTAATTTTATGTTGGTGGTGTTTTGATTCTTTTTTTAATTAAAAGCATTTTCATTTCAGGGCACAAAATAAAAAAAAAATGAAAAGCTAATTCAGTTAAAACAAAGTTTAAACTGAATTAGTTCAAGGTTGAGTTTGCAAGCTTTGCTGAGTATAGTTATGTTTTTTGTAATTATAGGCATGTAATGTGTTTTCAGATCAAGTTAATTATGCCGTAATTAATTAACAAAGACCTATTGTGCCTTTGTATCTAACACCCATGGATCATTATGTTATTTTGGACATGTTAAATTACAATATTGAACTAAAACTACATAAGTCGGCTGATTCTGGGTTGAAAACCGCAGTGCTCATTTGCACCGGCCCGTTTACGGCAGTGGATCTCAATCTTGGGGTCAGGACCCCCATGGGGGTCACAAAAGGATTTCAGGGGGTCCCAAATGATGTGGGGAGAATTTGAACTGTATAAAAATTGTCTTAAATAAGGCTGCCCCCAAATAAATTGTCTGTTTGCTGTAACCCGAGCCAACATTTTTTAGGTGGCTCGGTCGGTAGGCAAATTCTTATTTTTTTACTTTGAAGGCAAAAAATAAAAGATCAAAATTTTGCCATTTTTTGAGTCGGAGTGACCACCAAGGGTCAGGCTTCAACAGTCAATGACGGAAAACGTCTCTATCAACCCGATCACGAGACTAAATCTCCCGATATTAAGATATTTCAATCAACCTTTTGTACGCCGTTATCCTTTATTCTGGTAGCGAAGGCGAGCGGGGGGAACATGCGGGGGACACGGGCGCCGCCATGTTTGTTGTGATGACGCTGCTAGGTGTGTTTCAATCCCAGAATGCATTGCGTAAGACACCGTGATAGAGCGTGACATGTACTATGGACATTTCAGTGGCGCTGACAGAGTTAAACTAACTTGTTAAATGCTATTTAACGATGCTGACGCGTGTTCTGTTTTGTTACAGACGCATGTAAAGGACCGAATGTGAAGACGCACATGCGTTGTGCAGTGCGTCATCAGTCCTTTGATATGTAATATAGGTTTACCAGCGTGATAAAAATATTCGACATGGCGGTTTAGGAAAGACTGGTTGGTGAGTCGGTGAAATAATTCAAAAATAAAAGATTTTGACGTTTTTTGAACAAAATGCTGATAATTATTTTTCAGTCGGCTAGTTTCATACCGGGTCGGTCGGGTTACGGCAAACAGACATATTATTTTGCTCAGCCTAAGCCTTGACACCCTTCAAATGTAAATGTATATTCCTGCTTGCTGTCGTACCAATATTCCTTTATCTAGGCCTATGCCCTGAAAATAAAACTAATCAACAGAAATAAGGCTATTTTATCACCTCAGGCAGTCTGTTTTTTGTGTGTTTGGGAGTCGTGAGAACCTCAGGGTACATTGGCGTACGTCTGAGAGCAGCGGTTCATGATAGGAAGCAGAGGATTTGTTTCCCCCTACGCTGCGCTGCTGAATCCTACATGCATCATCGTTCAAGAAAATCTAATTGCAGAACGAAGTAGGTAACGAGCAGTGGCTGTTTATCTGTGGGGAATTTGGAGAGCCATGAAACTGTTTGTGCAATAGCATTTACAGGAAATTACTCAAACGAAAATGAATCTCTCTTAATACAACTTGCAGTGTTTTAATGAGAAGAGAAAATTATCATACTATTGTTAAAATCTCCAAAAAGTTGATTTTACATAAGTCTCCTTTGATTAAAGGTGTCTTGCCAAAGGACACAGCAACAGCAAGCCTTAAGTCAGTCAACAGTTTTGGTGCAAATGACATATTTTGGTGGTTTTAATCGTGTCGCGGCTACACTATTAAAACTCGCCACCACTGTAGCCTCATGACCGCAATCAATTAAAATCAAACATTTAATTTGCCGTCGCGTGAATCCAAAATGCACTACTTGCTCTGCTCCTTTGCTGAAAACATCTATTAAATCCAATTAATTTGAATCAGTAAACACTTTTCCTTCACCTCAGCAGTATAATGCACCTGACCCCTGCGTTCTCAAATCCTTTCACTTTTTGATTTCCCTCCTCTTTAATTCAGTTTCAAACACACTTCTTTGCTTACAGAAGTCTCAAGAGGAAGCGGCACAGAGACTACCTTAAATTTGCTCATAACTTTTTTCATTTGCACCTTCTAAAACGTTCAAAACATTTCAAGTTTGCAGTTAGCGCGGTTGCCGTTCTCACATGTCACTCACTGAAACAAAGTTAGTGCCAGCAGCATCGACAGTAATTTACCCAGCATCCTTCACTACCTGTCTGCCTAATGCCCGAAAGTGGAGATGCACAGGCTTCTAAGTGGTCGTCGTCTCAAGGGTAATTAGTCGTAAATAGGGTTTAGACATTGGATTTGTGAATATTTGATGGCCTTCTATTATTGACGTTTGGTTGGATGAGGTGCGTGCGGAGCCAAGGCATCAAAGATAATTTCATTGCAAGAACAATTCTTTGGCGCTCGTCTCCATCTCCTTTTACTTTCAAATTAAAACTTGTTGGAGATGCAAACTGTTGACACTCAGGGCATTATGACAAATTTTAATTAGTGAAATATAAATCTGCGTTTTCAACATTTTTTTTGGACGAGTGGCAGTGGAAAATTGAGTAAGTCGCTCAATAAACAGAAGGTTTTTGCTCGTTGGTTTTCAGCTCCGTCATTTTGCTGTTGTGTCCTTGGGCAAGACACCTTCGTAATACATAACTGTTCATGTATTTGGTCGTATTGTGAAAGCACTTTTTGACCTTGAGTTTGGCATTCAAGGTCACAACAACATGCACTTGTGGGAGTGACGGCACAACCCACAATGCTGTGTTTTGTACATTACAAAACATTCATAGCAGAGAAGTTAAAAGCTGTCATTTTGAACTGTTTCACCGGAAGAACTGCAATTAAATGTCAAATTGATATTACACGCTTGAAGAAAGCCTTTGACAGGAGACATTTACACAATCACGGTCGGCGGATTATGGCAAAAAGATTGTGATTTGCAAAGCGAGCCAGTCGTACCTACTGACCACACTTTGCTCATATTTACTTTGTTTTCATTTAAATTGCGCTGAGATTTATGGAAGTGGTATTAAATCTATTATTAAATCGTCCCTGGTTTAACATGCTCTTGAAATGTTCCTTGAAGTGGGCGCGCTGTATCCCCCCTGCTCTCGTACTTAAAGTAAAGTACGTGCTCAGCCTGTGCCAATGGTTTGCACGGCGTTCCACAGAATTCACTCATTCAAAGCAGATAAATAACTGTTCATCTGGAGAAGAGACCGTTTCTCCAGGCATTTCAGGAGCATCTGGATCCATAGGTCATCTTTATTTGCAGCATATGCCTCACTCTCAAGCCAAATGTGTCCTAAATGTTTAATATAATAAGTTGTGTCGGGTTTTTGGCAGAGAAAGTGTGCTTTTTGAGGCTACAGTTGTACTAAATGACTTCAAAAGGAGAATGGAAATAAAAAGTGCATGGCTTTGTCAACAACATGTTTGAGAACCTTTTACATTGTCTACTTTGTCCAAACGATTCAGAGAATTGCTGCTTCTAAATCCACTTTGTTTGGCTGAAAGCTTCGACAGAGCGAGGACTGAGACGGCTCTTCAAATACGCCCACACAGTTAATTGACAGAAGCACTTTATATTTAAAATGCCCAAAGGAATCTTCAATGAATCTATAAACTATTTGGTTTGGATTGGACTTTTTATTATATTTTCAAAAGCCTTTATTTATTCTAATATCTAAAAAGTTTGTATCACTAAAACAAAGTGAACGTCCATGAACGGTACAGGACAATCCAAAATTAAAATCATTGGTATCTGTGAGGCCTCAAAAGTCCTGATTAAAGATTGATATTATACTCTTTAAGATTAAGACTATTGGACAATGGGATCTGATAACAACCAAACATTAACAGCAGATCTTTTAGACCTTAAACTCATGCTGGGGAAAATAAATCATTTTACCTTTAGCAATTTCATCTGTTTATTCTGGCCTTATCTTTAAAACCTTTGTGTTTGTTCATTCATAATCTGTGCTTTGAACATAATTCATAAACGAAACATTTCTATTTACATTCACATAGTGTAGTTGCTCCATATGAAATACCGTTAACAGCATTATAACTTGTATTCTTCTAGATGTTCTGGGATGTTCAACAGGACTTTTTGGGTCTGTTTTTTTGCCTAAGTCCTGATTGAAATTCCAAGAGTGACGTCTTCTCCATGCTCTGATTAAGTGATTACTAAATCTAACAAGCTTGTTAATTGCACAGAGGCATTTTAATGAAGGTTCTTATTGAGAATCATCCAGCGCCGATGTGTGAGCAGGCCCTGGAGAGCTGCAGCCGCCGCAGACACAACGCTGCTCACAATTACGCTTCATAATCAAGGGGAAAAAACAGAAGGATAAAGACGGTCCTTTTCCTTCAATCAATTGATTATCTAACCTTTATATGTTGGTACTGATCAGTAACATTTACTTTAGTATTTAGAGTAAATTGCACTTCTGAAAGCTTTGCCACGACACTTCTTTATTAATATTATACATGTACTAGATCAGGGGTGGGCAAACTACGGCCCGCGGGCCACATCCGGCCCACTGGGCCTTTCAATTTGGCTCGCCAAGCTTGTCCAAGTAACATTTAAAAATGTTGTTTTTATTTTTTCTTCTCAGGTGCGTTTAGAATCAGAATCTGAATAGGTTTATTGCCATTGTCAATTAACATAATTCAAAAACATAAAAACTTGTCTTAGTGGTCGATTTATGACAACATATAATTGCGAACTTCAGAATGGAGTGTTTTTGATGCACGGAGGAGAGGACTTTCTAAACAGGAATGTCATAACTACAACTACTCAGGCATGTTTTTCGATGAGGGAATAATGTTAGAACATGGTTCAAAGCTTAAGTCAATTTGGCATAATATAGTATTATATAAAGATGTTCCCTTCTTGCAGGTGGTCTCGTCCCTTTTTCTAAGCTTGGGTCAGAGGTAGCAGAGGCCTGGAAGCTTGAGGGTTCTGGGCAGTATCTTTGCTGTTCCTGCACTGCACTTTTCTGGACTGAGATGTCTGATGTTATTCCAGGGATCTGCTGTAGCCACTCCTCCAGTTTGGGGGTCACTGCCCCGAGTGCTCTGATGACCACGGGCACTACTTTTGTCTTCACCTTCCACGCCTTCTCCAGCTCTTCTCTGAGCCCTTGGTATTCCTGCAGTTTCTCGTGTTCCTTTTCCTGATGTTGCCATTTGGTATTGCCACGTCAACATTTTCAATTTAGCCCCTAAAATGTAAGCATTTCATTCCGGGGCAGAGCTCAGCATTCATATTATTTCACATTGTCTTTGCAAATGTTTTTTTTTTTTCTACAGTATGTTATTTCACAATTAGGATAGGTTTAGAAAAAGGCACTGGAGGACAGCGTGTCCAGTCTTCATCGTTGGACTGAATGGCCTAAACCTGCACAGTAGGTCAGACAGCTGTGCGAGGTGTGCAGGTTTGCATTAGGCGCGTCTAAATTCATATGCTAATTTCTCTGTGGATATGCATCGAATTGTAACGAAACATTATTTTACAGCTTAACATGCAGAGTCATGACTATGGAGGCTCTTATGGCCTAAACGTAAAAGATAGTTTGTTGTAGCCTACCATAGGCTTCAATGCTTTTAATATCTTTTGAACCAAATGTTCTAATGACATTTTTTGTGATAGTCCTGGTTTAGTCCTTCTTTAGTGCTTTTTGGACTTGGTTTGGACAAGTTTTGTGTGGTTTAAGCCTGACTTTGGCCTTGCTCTGATTTAGGGCTTTTCTAGACTAGGCCTGGATTGTACTATTGTTTCTGTTGTTGAATTGTGCCACTGCAAGTCATTTGTGGATCGTATAGAGATAAAACGGTACGTCGTTCGGCCCCCAGACCTTAGCCCTCTGGCCCCCTGGAAAACATAATTGGAGACCCCTGATCTATCCACATAAAACTGTCTTAATTTTTCCGCTAATAAAAACATTTTGTGCAAGTGAATGTTTCTTTGGTGAAACTAATTAAAATTGAGTGTTTTGTTTCAATAAAACTGCAAATATTCAGATGGATATATTTATCTATGTTTTGTCTAAACTGATTTTTAAAGATTTATAAGAAATACTTGACATGGCCATCCCTGCTTGTTTTTTTCTAGATTGCCTTTGTGCGACGTCACAAAAAATAATTACTTCTTAAATGACTTTGCTCTCGTCAGCCCCCCTCCTTCATAACATTACCAGAGCTATCCATCCATAATCAAAATGATCATCAGTGCACGCCTGTCTGTAATGACCTGCACAAACAGACCAATGGTAAATCAATAAGATCTGACCTTGGAGCGTAATTGAATGGGGCCTTTCTCTCACTCATAGAACAATAACTTCATTATCGACAGCCAAAATAATTGCCGTCTTATATTATGAAACTGTACGACCATAAAACAAGCAATTCATTCATGCGCCGCCATAAGAAAGATGAACGTTCAAAACTTGAAAAAATTGGGTTCAACATTCGGCAAAAGAAGAGATTTTTCTTACGAGTGTCGTGCAGCCGTAAAGCGAGATCTTTTTGTGTTTTATTCTATACACTTTTCAATATATCTTAAGTCGTTGGTTGTTTTGCCGGGGTGAAAGCAGGACACTTTTCAGCTTAAGCCATCATAATGTCAGTGCTTTAAATCTCTCATCCAGAGAGGGTTCACAAAAAGGCTAAATGCTTGAATTTTTTCTGCAAGTGTCATTGCGGTGCAATAGAGCGGCTCGGGGGCTGCCATTGGACACTAGAGACACTGCACCAGAGGCAAGCCTTAAACCTGAGTGAAATACACTGGAATTGGTTCATAATTTTATGTAAAGTCTTTCTATATTGATGGAAAAGGATGCACACGTTCGTCTAAACTTCATATAATTTGAGACTAATGAAAACTGCAGATAGTTGTCCTCCTTACTACAGCTACAGTCATCAGATGAACACACAAACTGATCATTTTATTATGGATATTTGTTAGTGTAAGCTTCTTAAAGGTGCAAATATTATTCTTCAGTTTTAGTGTTTGTTGTTAAAAGTTGTATGCGCCTTTTTGTCCTGCTTTTAGTTAGTCTTTGTTTAGAACTACAACCAGGATTAGACCTGGTTTGGACTTGGACTAGATGCTGTTTCTTCAATGTCTGTAATTTGTGAATTTGAGCAACAGACTGCACTGCAATTTCCCTTGGGGCTTGGAGCCTGTACCCAATTTTTTCACATGATAAAGAAAGCTCTGTTTTGCGATAAATTGTAAAAGCAGAGTTTGGTCAAAATGAGATTTTTATGAGCATTATATAGAGTTTTATTCTCTGCAAAGCAGGAAGTGTGCTGTGTTTGTGAGCTTTACCAGGACTCACCATGTAAACATCTGGTACAGTGCTTTGAATAAAGTATTTATCTTCCAGATCTGTCAATCTACTCAAATAGCCATATTTTCTGATCAAAACCAAGCCCTCTGAATTAAGTTGAATTATTCATGTCAATGCAGATAAGTCAACTAAAGCAAAAACACTGCTTTCATGGTGGGATCAAATGAGGACAGCATTATGCACAAATGTTCACTCAAAAATATAGCAAAGCATGTGGGTTTCTAAAATCCATTATACTTGGATATCCACAATTGACTATAAACCAAAAATTCTCCCATCTCCCTCCAAATTCCCAGTCTGGATACACTTACTGCCAGCTTTGACCAGAGGCCAATCCCAAGCTCTTCAAAGTGATTTTTCATGGTAAAGGTTTGGCAGAATATCTTCCCCCACCATGCACCAGAAAGACCTCTATTGTGACCAAAAATGGAGAAACTGAAATTCATCAACTACAGGACAAAACCTGACTTGACATTTTGTTTGCAGAATTTTGTGAGTGAGTTTGCCTTTAATGTACAGTATAGGAACTGATTGAAAACTAATAGATTGTTGTATCTAATTTGCTTTAGTTTAAATGAATGCCAGAAATGTGTGTGTTGTGTTCCGGACATAGCTGACCTCCCAAACAGCCTCTCCATTACCGCAACAGCAGCAGTGCATGTCTGTGGTGGTGGTCACAATATGCTGGGTCACTGTGCGCGGCAACAGCTTGACACCAAAATGTTCTACAGAAAGTTTCAGTTGTAGTCATCTGGACTCAGTTAGAAAAAATAGACGTTTCGACTCTCATCCAAGAGTCATTGTCAATAAAAGAATTTAGATCGAGAACTCCGATATTAATACTGTTCTGTGGTAAGACCCGCCCATTGGGAGGAGCCTTCCTGAAGTAAAAAGAGTTGTTTGTTTCAACAGAAACTCCCCCCTTGTATCTACCGAGCTAGCCTATTTTGAGGGATTACACCGACATATCTACAGAAAGTTGCTCATTTTCAAAGTAGGTGAAATCCAGGAGCTAAAAATGTATTAAAACATGGAGCTAAAAATGTATTAAATCAGGGACCTAAAATGTAATATTTCAATGACCAAACTATATTGCAATAAAATGCGAAAATTGTGATTCAAAAACAGTGTCACTTTTTCACAAGTGGTTCAACTGTGACCAAAACGAAAGCCGAATGGACATAAACATTTGATCCTACAGGCTTGTGGTTATGAGGAGGTGACAGACTGTGGAGGCCTTTTTTGAGTACAGTTCGTTCAATAGAAATGCATAGATTTTTTTTTTATTGTTCTAAATTTAAATAATGTGCAAACACTTACAATTATACTCTTTACGAGGGTAAACATTGCATATTTTTCATATGCTGCTTGTCGTCGTTGTTGTTGTCGTTGTTGTTGAGTAAATTGTATGTTTCCTCCCAAAGGGCATCTTGTAAAAGCAGCACTTTGTGAAAAATGAGACCATTGTAGGCCGTCTGCAGATATTATTAACGTTTTTTTTTTTCTTGTCACAAGGATGTAAGAGCCAAAAGCAGTGCTCTGAATAGGCTTCTCTTGGTTTGAAAAATCAGGTTTTGATATTATATAAAACAATTGCTAGTTTGCTCTGTTTATTTCCAATCATTTATTTGCAATACAGCCCAGAATCAAACCAGAATAGTGAATACAGGACTTTCACTAACTTCCTCAGATTCCCCCAAAAATATGTTGAATGAAAAAGTAGTGCTCTTGATACATAAAAAAAAAGTAAACTGTTTTTTATTCCTAGTATATATCTTATTCTAAAATTATTAATCAATTACATTTTTGAAATACAGGTTTACAATGAGATAAGTGAAACATATTTTTTCACAAGCAAATCTCTGGAGAAACGAGTCAACAGAACTATGTAATAGTCAGATTCCTCTCTATGAAATTTACACGGACCATAACACGAATGGAGCATTGTTACCAGTGGAGCTAATAAACAGCTAAATCACCAGATTTGAGGTCAGTATTTTAAGTTTTCTCGATTGTGGCTGTGGCCAAAGACATCGGTGGCTGGAACATTTTAGTTTTAAGTTTTAACACAAGAAGCCACAGCACAGCGTCAAATTAAACTCTCTCTATTGGACCTTACAATCAACAAGCTCATAAAACTAGCTATCAAAGCTAATAAAACATATTAAGCACTTACATAAATAACTGTGTTATATAGTGGAAATCAGGCGTAATAAAAGTTTGAAACTTACTAAAGAAGCTGCTTCTCTCGTCTAATGACGGTAGCAGCAGTCTCTGCTTCACTTCAAATAAAACTGAGTCTGAGTCTGACTGTTTTTAGATCATGTGCACGGTCCATATATTAAAGCCAATTGTTGGTTTGCTTACAATAATAATTGGCTCTGGTGATAGAAAAGGATAATTTGGAGCTGTGTTTAACATTGGAGTCATAAGTAGTCCATTCATCTGCTCACTTTTAAGTTTTTCTTCCTATCTTTTTTTGCACAGTTCCAGGGAAGTATAGGTGACATTATATAAGTGCAGGTGACTCTATTATGTGAAACTAAATCAACATCAATGTTGGTTTCATGAAACGGCAAATAACATCTAAAACAGACTTGGCCTGCTGCACTCCCTTTCTGCCTTCCAGGGGGCGCACGTGCCCCCAAAATCCCAAAAGAAAGCGATAATATTTGGTTACTTTCGTAACCCTGGTCCTCTGAGCGGCATGAGTGAGATATTTCACTATGTGATGCAGCCTCTTGCGTATTCACAGAAGCCCTATACCAATACGCCAGCCCTGAGTGGCTGGCATTGGCAGCGTCGTGACATTGGAGGATTTTTCCCCGATTTGAGAAATCAGCGACTGCCATCAAACCTTGTGCACGAGCACGCTACTGCTCCGCTGCTACACGTGCGTTTGTTTATTAGCACAACCGGATCACATCGCATCTCTTGTCTCCTCAGATTTCTGTCTCTTCTGAACACAGTCTTTCTGTCGTCCCTCAGCCATTTTTGCACTGAAGGAGTCGCTGCTCACTTTGCTAAACACGGAAACATGCTGATATCCTGGGAGCTTGTGTGCACTAGCAAAAATCTTCTCTTCAATATTTAAGTGATAGTAATTTTCGGTCAATGTCCCCCAATGGTTCAAAGGGATGGACAGTGAGAGCCTGCAGCACAACTGCCAGGTTCCATGATGGTGACATGGGTTTGGACACAGGCAACAGTTCCTCGGCACCTTTCATGAATCAACAAACCAGCGGATGCTGGCCTGGTCTTACCATCACAGCCAACATGGCATGTGGAAAAAGCAGCCAAATATACTTTCATAGTAGAGATATGATAGTAGAGAATGCCTTCTTCTTATCAATAAAGTCCCGAATTACAAAATGACATTCAGTGGACAACCACAAGGGAAAACTCCCACGTTAAGGCTCTATTCCTCAAAAACATTCCACTTACAGTAATAGAGGGACCTTGTAGATGCATGGTTCCTCGGCCCTGTCGCTCTGAATAGTATTGATAACAGACTAGCCACGTGGCCACCTGGCCCCACTGGCGTTGGCCGTCATGGGACACGGAAGGAGACGTTTAAGCCAAGCAGCCTGGTGACCAGGAGGGTCGCCAGGCTGCTTACAACAGCCTGGGCGACCCGGCCCGGCGGTTTCTCCCATGTATGCTACACAAACGTCTGACGTTTCTGTGTCGTTTCCTATTCTAAGTTGAATTGTGTTCTCTGTGTGTTAAGGAATAGCATTGGTGTATGTTGAATTTCTTGACAACAAGTCGTGGACAAGTCATGGACAAGTCGTGGACAAGTCGTGGACAAGTCGTGGACAAGTCGTCATAAATGACAACGATGACTGACAAACGAAAAGTGACGAAGACAACTGAGGATGTCCTAAAATGTACACCGTACTACTGCAGACATGATCACAGCAGACAAGACTCATCTACTGTCTCAAGTAAACATGTGACCACTCCAAACCAAAAATATGTAATAATAATAACAACAACTTTATAATAGCATTTTCTAAAAATTAGACAGTTTTGAGTCTTTACATTGAATTTATAAAATGGATATTCAATAAGTGTGTTGCTCTTAATGCTAACATTTACCCAAACAAATGACTAAACCGTTTGTATCTGAATGTAAGGACGAGAAAAACTCTGACACAGGTAAACTTAAAACATGGAACATAAAAACAACACTAAAACTGCTTTGTTGTATTATGTTTTAAGGAACACAAGAAAGAACAAAGCTGTTCATAACAGTGTAGTCCCATCCAAAACAGTTATTTTTACATCTGTTTTTGTTTCCCGACACGGTAACTGTGGATTTAAAACTATATACATATGTTAAATAGTTGTTTTTGTTTTGCAGGAACTGCCATTTTTATGTGACAAAAATAATTGATTAGAAAAAAAAAAAATACAAATACATTAATGTGGTGTTGTGAGTGTGTGCGTGTTGATGCTGTCAGCTCCAAACTTGTGCTCTGTCAATGCTCCAAATGTTCCAGTGACAACTGTTCCTAAGTACATGAGCCATATAATACTAAATGTGTTTCAGTCAGTGTGTTATTAGTTTTAGAGGGATTTATAAGCTGTTTACCACCTACAACTTGCTCCGTTCATGCAAGCTCCAAGTTTCATTGGAATCAGTCAGCATTATAAAATAAGCTACTTCAAGCTCAACATTAATAATTGATTGATAAGCTTCCTGTTAATACCCTTCTGGTATGAAGTGAATAAAACAAAAACTAAAATGTAATTGTTTTACAAATGAACCATGGCTCTGAAAAGCAAGATGTGACAAAAATGTGAAGTGGTTTGTTATATAACTTTTATAATATAATCTTGTGAAATCAAATGTTTATCCGATGTGCATTACTGGTGAAAGTGGATCAACTGTGTGAATTTATGTCAAACCATTAGTTTTGTCAATTTCTATGTTTCTCCAGCCCTGGAAACAGTCTTGTTTTTCTTGTTAGGTAAAACTTCATCTGCAATGGCAGCAGAAGCCTTTGTCCTTGTGGAAGTTTTCCTGACGTTTCTTTCAAGATCTGTTGGAAAAAAGGCTCTGCTTTTTTTTTTTACAAACTACAAAGCTTCCCTCTGATAGCTTCTGCAATCCTCCTCAATTCTTCAGGAGAAGAAACAAATGGACGAGGATCTCAGATGTTATTGTGTCAGTGCATGGGTTTCTTTTCCTCTTTGTACTCTGAGACAGCATCAGCATCAGGACAGGGTGAGTCCTGCTCAGAGTGGGCTTCCAGAACAGGTTCCAGGAGGATGTGTGGTGTTAATCGATGCAGAGGTCTGTGTGGACATTTGCCAGTGCCAGTCTTCATCTGATGTCTGACGAGAAGACGTCTGTTGGCTGCAGTGAACTGTCTGGTTGTGGGATTGTTGTTGAATCCGCCACATGCTCTGACAGAGGAGAAGAAAAGCTCCAGGTGATCTTGACTGAGTTTATAGGTCAGTAGATGACGACACTGGGCATCATGCTTAGGCTTTCCTGGCTATAGCCGCCCAAGTAGTGCCTCGTCAAAAATCGGTCTTGATTACTGCCGATGGCTTATCTTCAAAATATCAAGTGATCTCTAGTTCAGATTTGTAGTAGATTAGTTTCTGCTTCTCCTTAGATGTTTTTTACTTTCTACTTCCTCCTATAATAAGTGCTTTTTCAACATCGATACTTGCTCAAATTAGATAAAACCATTGTTTATAATCTGGGTATTGAAATCTTCTTGAAACCGCCTGGACATTTTCTTTGTGTAAGCTATCAGTGCAAATGGTTCTATTAATTATACTATAACTAACTACATGTTTAGCAACTTTAAACAATCCCAAAGAAAGAGGTTTGTCGACTTGATAACCTGTGAGTGTTGTTTTTTCCTTGTGACACGAGCGCCAGGATTTATTGGACTGTATTTGTGAACGAGTTCAAATCTTGACCCCCATGAGAATCTTTGCAAAGTGGAAAAACACACTTTCATTCTCTCTGAGCTGTAATTGAAATACCTTTCTGTCCAGAACTTCTTGTCACAGGCGTTTGGTAGATTATCTCCCGTGAGGAAATCTTTTGTGTTCGTAGAGAGCGTCTTCGTTGATTTGGCAGCATGGAGCGTTTTGACTTAGTTTCACCAAATCAAGTGAGGAAAGTGAGTGATGTTAAAGCACGTTGTTTCTCTGCAGGAGAGCGGTGCCTTGTTAGATTTGAAGGTGTTGTTCTGTATGTTTTTTAGTTGTGTGGCATTGTGTTCTCGGGTGCACAAACCGTGATGCCTTGTGGGGTCGTCTGTTTTAGATTGCCACTGGTCGTGAACTGTGTGAAGATTTGATTAAAAGTCAACAGAATAGCAGAGCAAAATTATAAATGAATGCATAGAGGGTACTTGAAGGAGGAATAAAATGTATCCCAGTTTTGTACAAGATGTAAATCTCTCATACGTTCATAGATTTTAGGAGTGTAAAAAAAATGATTTTTTTGGAACTCAGTACAAACATTTACAGCAAAAAACCTCCAAAGGCCCTTTAAAAAGTCTTCTATAAGATGTCTCTTTGGTGTAGAGTCTGATCTGGAAATGGACCCACTTCTACAAAAGAAATTGAGGATAATATCATGTTTAGCTAATGAATGTACATTCTTCATTTGGAACAAAGACAATCCTTCAACATTTGCCATGTTTAAGCAATTTCACATCTTGGAGTCCATACTGCACTAAAAACAGGACGGACTACTCGTGGGGATGCCTCAATGAACTCTGACATACTATTGTACTCCAGACCAAATAACTTTATAACAATAAGAAAAGAAAAAAAAAGAGGTGAATTTATATTATTAATATATAATACTGTGTATGAATAATAATGATCTGGATGGTTACTACAGTTCTGACCAAGTGCCATCTACATTTTTGTAACTGTATTGTATTGTTTATGTATTAAAAAGATGTAAAGGCAATAAAAAAGATAATAACAAATAAAAGAACTGTGTGACGAATGAGGGTTGAGTGAGTGGGGCATTGAGCCACGCCCTGTCTCGTGTGTTAGCACTTTGCCACACAATGGTTTCTGACATGGGTGTGGGACTTAATAAACAATGTGTTCATGATCAAAATATTACTAAGTTCTGCTTTCATAATCATATCAAAACATCTTTGTAAGTCCCTGTGATGATTAAATATGTATTTTTGGGGCATCTGAAGTGTCCCCTGTCTCTGGGCAGAAAACCAACCGATATCAACCCGAAGACTACTCGGCTCAGAAACCCTGACTCTTTTATTAAATGATTTGTGGTGTGATTATACTTCCTTTTGCGTCTATTTTTTGACCGCATATTTTAACAAGGGAGCTGCATGGGAAGCTCTAATGCTACTTAGTTCTGCTTTAAGCTTAATCAAGGTGTAAAGTAGTACGCCTTTAACTTGAGTTTATAGTGACGTTACTTTTTTACATCTAAATCCTCACCAAAAGTAAAACGCACTGCATGGAACAAGCACTGATTCCACAAACACTATTAGAAACTCCTCAACTGAAATTACTTAATGAGAGTTTCTCACTTCTACAAGTACATTACGTAATTATTTTTACCGTAAGCCTTCCTGCCCGCCACGTTTAAAATGAGGCTATAGCAGCTTTATATACTCGCACTACGCAACAACAGTAAAGCACATCTGGGACTAGTAAAGACCTCATCCTACTTTCCTGCTGAACTCCACACTGTTTTAGTCTTCTCATTTATGCTCCCCTTGTTCCTAATTCCCTCTGTTTCCTCTTATGCTGATGCTGATGCTGTCCTCTCTGCTGCTGTCAGTCCCGGCTGCCACATAGACTAATGAGCAAGTGTGACAGCGCTGGCACTAAGTGAGACGAAGAGCTGGAGGACGGGAAAAGAGAAGGACACCTGAATCTGTCATTGATGGAATTAAGGGTTACGGAGTTCAGCACTCGCGCACACACACCTACACACACACACACACACACACACACATATATTCATACAGAGGCCCCTCCCTCTTCCACACCGTGCATGTTTGACCAATCACTGACAAGCGTTTACAGACAGAGGAGGTCACATTGCAGACTGAAAGTGACCTCTCAGTGTTGTTTGGACCGGTTTATTTATCCAACTGTGCATAAGAACATTGGCATTTTTGTCAATGTCAGCCCAAATAAGTTCAAATGTGGTGATCGGGATGATACAGTTGGAGATGTACTAAACCGACACCTGCCCGACACAATATGTGACCGCGATGTCATGGAAATCACCTGCAGCAGCAGCGATGAAGCCTCTGGACTCCTTCAAAGTGGACGCTGTTGAAATGTCAACTCCGCTGTTCGTACTCAGAGTCTTCGGGGCCTTCGGTTTCCTGCCTGTCGCCATATTTCCTTGAAATATTATATTAATGTTTTATGAAGAAAAAATATTTTGAAATTGAAACTATATTTACATTTCGTCCGCCTGTTCAATATTTTCATTTAAAAAATCCGTAAACCAAGTGATAAAATAACAGCGGCCTAAACAGCTTTGAAAACACTGCTAAAGGGTTTTATTGTGTAGATCAAATGGAAAGTTAAGGCTCATTTGTGCTTCATTTTTGAACATAAAGAGATCCATGTAGTTACTGCATTGAAACGTCCCACTGTTGAAAATGTCTAGACTGTGTTCTGTTAAAGCAATACTGTACTTAAGTTACAGGCCACATGCCGTCTACTGGTCACCAAGGAAACTGCACTGTCACTAAACTTGTCCCAACCCTACACTGCTCTGCAGCTTGAGGACGACGTGAGTTTGTTTTTATTCTTTTATGTTTAGTAAAATTCCCTTTCTTTGATGGTAGCACAAGGGTTAAAGAATTAGTGCAGGGCAACAACTAGCCTGGGTTGTTAAAGGAAATAAGTCTAATTTACATAGTCCCGCTTATAATTCAACTCTCTCTCTCTCTCTCTCGCTCTCTTTCTCTGGGGAAATTCCAGTGTTGCACAGATCAGGCGCAGAAGTAAATTATAAAAAAAACCTGCTTCCTGTCCCGTGTGATGGAAATTTAACCCTTGTTTGTGTGCAAAGCTGTAGTCTAAACCACCATTGAATTAAATGCAGGATGGGGATGAGAGGAAGTCTGATGGTTAAGTCAGGATGGACTGCGGCTGTTTTTACTGCCTTAAATGAGACGTGGACCGTGGAGCTGTGTCAGTAAAACACTGGCTCAGTTGAGAGACACGAGAGCGGCAGGCTGAAGGAGGGGAGGAGAGAAAAGGCGCCCATGCAACGGAGGAACACAGAAAAGTTTTTGTGTCTATGGGGGGGGCGTTCGTGAGAGTCTGCCTCTCATTTCCTCTTCAGTGATTCCTCTGACAAAATCATTTTAGTTTTTCTTCTGGGTATTCGCCATGTCTAGCTATCAAGTATTTTCAAACACAAAACAGCTGTAAACTGTCTTTAGAACGTCTCATTGGAACTGCTGCAAACCAGTGGCAACAGCGTTCCCCAGGCCAGAGAAAAGGTCATGGGACACGACCGAGAAAGCTGCGGGTCAGGTTTTCAAAGAGAAGAGAGTGCAGAGGAATACTGCAGCGTGTTTTGCTTCTACTTCCTGCTAATTCAGCCCCTAGACAAAAGCAATGCTTGAATTATAGTGTGAAACAGTGGCGGCTCGCCCATAGGGGGCGCTGGGGCGCCGCCCCACCTAACCTGACGGCCTGTTTTTATTCTATTTTATTTTTTAAATAATCTCTCATTTTGAAAAAATAACCTGTGTGAGTTTAGAACTCTCCAGAATTATATTTACATTAACTTTCAAGTTCCACGTTTAAAACGTGAACGTTTATCATTATTTGGTGTAGTACCCAATAGGCTGTCTTCCCGGGGCTCCTGTTTGATCAGCCCCATTGTGCTGTATTTAAGCCAATGGCTCCCCTGCTGCTAGGCAAAAAAGAATACACATCCGCCAATCATCGTCGAGGAATTTTATGGGTTTGGGGCGCTAATCTTCAGCGCCCCAAACCCATAAAATTCCTCGATGCACCGCTGCAGCTGCTTGTTTACAGGTGTTTTCATTCCAGCAGCGAAGTGTGTAAAATGGCGACGTCGGATGAATTTGCCCCAAATTCAGTCAAATCCTTACATCTGCATCGCTTTGAAGAAGAACTTTTGAGGAAAAGCTCATTGTAAAACAACTCGGACCTGACAAACCAGAAGTGAACATAACTCAACAGACGAGAGAAAAGGGGAAAACACACCAGAACCTTTTCCCGAGATTGTGCGTGTGATAGTAGGACTCTGTCTTCATGGCAGGGATCACCAAGGGGTTCACTCACAGCATACATCAGGTAGGCTATCATTTTTTTTGTGGTGATGAAATTGTGATATTTATAGGAAGTTCTAGTATTGTGCTCAGCCATGTGGATTCATGATGTCATTGTTTACATAGAGTAGATTGAAGGATAACCGAACAAAACTCTACTCCCGCTTGGCTCACGGGTGCAATACTACATGCCGTTTCATTATATTTGTCAGAATGAAGGACACATTAGTTGTGAATACAATCACCGAGTTTGAAAGGTATTAGTCCGTCAATAGCGGAGTGACAGCCGATTAAACACAGTGATGCCGGCTAGCGAGCTAGTTAGCTAGTTTTAATGTGAGCACACTAGTTTTAAAGGAGCGCTATGCTATTGCATGGCTGATTAGATTTTTTGTTTGGGATGACACACTGTTGTGGTAAATTAGTAGTTATGTGTGGTTTTAGCAAACACCACTGCCGCGCTTTTTACGATTACCGTAATTAACAGCCACATCGCGCAACAGATTTCCTCGTGCGGGCCACAATCGCCTCCGAAAATGCGGGCCACTTTACCGCGGTGGCTCTGGGGGGAATCTCCCGCTTTACTACGTGTTAACTCCCCCCTGGAATGACAAATAGGTTGAGAAGTATGCCTAAAATGCACCAGAATGCATGAAATCACATCTACGAAATTCAAATTTTTAAGGCCGTGGCTGGAGAGCCGCGGCGCGGTCAAATGGCCGCGCAGTTTCAGGGACCGTGGCATTTCCCTTAAAGCCCGTTATAGCCTCATGGCTAACCCTAACCTTAACCTTAACCCTAACCCTAACCTTAACCCTAACCCTAACCTTAACCCTAACCCTAACCCTAACCTTAACCCTAACCCTAACCCTAACCTTAACCCTAACCCTAACCCTAACCCTAACCCTAACCCTAACCTTAACCCTAACCCTAACCTTAACCTTAATCTTAATCTTAACCCTAACCTTAACCCTAACCTTAACCCGGCGCGGTCTAAAACGGCGCTAAAACACGGTCAAATAGCGGCGCAGTTTCAGGAGCCGCGGCCGGCACAAAAATAACATGGCAGTTTCGGCCGGGCGCCGCGGCTCTGCAGACACTCCCAATTTTTAAATAGCCCCACCTAAAAAAAAATCACCAGCCGCCCCTGGTGTGAAATATTACACAAAATTGCTTTAACCCTTCAACCCTCCTTGGTTGGTTCCTTAAGCCACGTCACAGTCTGTGTGTTCGCGTTGAAGACATGATCAACACGTGACTGTAATCCTCCTCCTCCACTGTTCAGGTAAACACGAAAACCGCAAGTAAAAGTGGCACAGTTAGAATCAAATACAACCAAAGACGAGCTACGATTTATATTAAACCTCTTGGATGTTTTGGAATCTTAAGCGCAGACTGAGCGCAGACTGAGCGTGTCCACAAGCGCTTTTCAAAGTAACAGCAGAGGAGCTCCGTTTTATCACTTTGTCACATAATTTCTCTTTCATTTACTAACTTTTCCAAACGCTAAAACACAGCTAGCATGTCACGCTAGTCTCCGCTAACAGATAAAATGGCAGTAACTTCATCACTCAAAACGTGTTAAAATATTATATCCATAAATCTTGTAAGACCAAAACAAAAGGAAAAGAGATTACGCATGTGTTGAAATAGTAAGAAATAAGATGATTTGTTTTACAGCTTGTCATGTTTTTAAATGTACAGTTTCCACTATAGTGTTGTAGGGGAATGGAGATGGACATTCCACGGCCAGATAACAGAAAATCTCTCTTTGAACATTGGGGGGTTTTCGTTCTCCCTCTGTCCCTCACCGCAGGGAGCCGCTGTGACTTGTGTGTCTTACAGGAGGACAGTCTTACAGGAGGACGCCCCGATGAACTATGTTTTATGTGATTATGCCATGAATGTTTGTCCGAATCAACTACATACACCGCATGTTTCCTCTTGTGTTACGTATTTTTCCACTGTTTAAGGTTTTATATTCCCAATGCTTTAACTCAAGTGCCCATCACAGGTGAAAGAAGATGTAAAATGTGTCTACCTCAAGAAATAATGTGTACGAACTGCCCAAAAGTGTTTAACGTGTAAATGTTAAAACAGGGTTTAAATGTTTTGCCATTATTTACGTTACTCTAGCTTTATTTTCTCGACCAGGAAATGTTAAACGGGAAGTCTGCGCAGTAGCGCCCGCCCCTTTCGCTCCCAGCATGCCCTGCGGGCCCGGTATCAAAAGGACGCTCCAAGCTAGAAGCTTCGCTTTTTGTTCTTCTCTTGTTCTCTTCTTCTCATCCCCTTTGTCTTCTTTCTTGGAAGCGCCTTTCACTTTTCCTTTGTCTCAACAAAATCCGTCCGTCACGTGGTCGACAAGGCCATGATAGCCCTGGACTCTGAAACCACCTGAAACCACCTGGAACTACCTGGAACTACCTGGAACGACCTGGAACTAAGTCTAAGCGCTCAACCGGACAGAGACTTTCTTTGCTACTTCGTTTCTTTTCTTTTTGAAGTAATCTACGCCGTTTACGTGGATCAGCGCTACGTCCTCATCTGAGTAAAGGCCGCGTGAGGAGCTAACACGCCGCTAAAGCGTTCTACCGCCAAGGAACTCCCGGATATCGCCTCCGTTCCCACCGGCGCCAAGGACCTTACAGCACGTCGCAGCACACCGCTCCACGCGACGCCTCGCTACCCGACCGCCGCCAGCTCCACGGCCGCCGCCCGCTTCACGAACCTTCGCCGTCACACCGCTCCACGCGACGCCTCGCTACGGACCTCGTCACGGACCTCGTCCGCGGACAAGGACCAGTCGGACTGAGTCTCTACAGAACCGTAAGCCGAGTTAAGCGTGCGGTCTTTGTGGCGTGATTTGGGTAGAGCTCAGCTGTTCCTCCTCCCTTTAGCTTCTCACTTTCCCTCTTTTTGATATAGATTAGCATAGACACGTTTGGTTATCAAAGGCAAAACCCTGGTTTAACATTATCTGCATGAAATCTGCTGTTAAATCTGAGATAATATCACCTGTGATTTACCTGTGCGCATTTCTGCTCCGGTGTTTTGATTACCCTTTTGATAAATAAACTACACGAAAGAGTTATTGACTATTGTTTGTTTGATTAGACTATGTGTAAGTCCCTGAATCGTGAAACACCCTTCAGACCTTTTTAACGAGCGCGATTAAGGACCGTATCTTAGCTCTTTGGGTTTAACCCTGGTGCCCCGTCTTGTCTCGTTTCTGCTAAGAAATCTTCCTTAATCATAAACTGAATACATGTAGTTTGAGACCCTACAGTGTTGTGTTCACTACTGGTGGGCAGAAAATCAGAGGACGGACAAAAGTCATGTATGTATTTGGACTCTAGAGTTTAAATGAGCCTTTAGTTCAAGTCAGTGCAGCGACAATATTCAGAGAGGTACTGGAATTGAAACCAGGACCAAAAAACACAATAAAACCACTATGTACTTCCTGTCAGAGGTCTAAGTCATTGTTTTGTAAGTCTCAAGCGGTGGCGTGCGGTGAATAAAATCTAAAATTACTGTGTCACAAGTATATTTCAATTGTTACAAAATAAATCCAAATAATCCCATTTTCCCCTCACTTCTGCTGTGTTTTCAGTGGCCTCTGCCGGCCGCTTGGCTTGACTGTTGGAACTGGGAAGCAAGATTCCCCCCATTTTCCAGAGCGGCTCCGTCTGTGGCCGTGTTCAGAGGCCGTTCATGCCGTTCATAAATGAAACACTGAAAGTACATCAACTATCAACTATCTTTAGTTTTCAAATCACTTTTTTACTGAGAAGCATCACGGTAAAGTACTTTTTCATTCTAAATTTGTCTCTGGCAAAAGCAAACACGCCTCACATTTCCGTCCGTTAAATGCAATATAGTTTGTTACTTCTTACCTGTGCTTTCCCCTTTTTCTCCCCATCATCCATCTCCATCCGTCAGCGAGTCTCCTCTTTCGTTTGTATTTACTGTCTGCTCTCCATCACTCACACTGTCTCTGCTGCTGCCCTTTCTGCTATTATCATCCTTTCTCTCCCCTCATCCCTCGCTCACCCGCACCCCACCACCACCAGCACTATTTCCACCTCCCCTTTCACCGTATCATATATCTCTGTCTGTACGTTCCTTTCTTCTCTCAGGTGGCAGAGCAGATTAGCTGTTAGTGAGCCCATCCCATTACTGTAAGGTTACATCCAATCTCCCGGCGCACATTAAAAGTCCACCAACCAAGTCAAAATGTCCTTGAGAAATCTGCTGAATATACAGTATGTATTTTGGATGAAAACAGACACTGCCAAAATCTTTTCATATTCGCGTTTTTGAGTCACTCCCTTGTGGATCGGGCCAGATAAAGGTGGCTCTGACCTTCAGCCCTCACCAGTTCAGGCCAAACAGAGGAGTTTAAGTCACAAAGTCTGTGGTCATGTTGTACAGGTGTATTGGGAGTCTGTCAAAAAGCACAAACTATTCATAGTGTGTTAAAAGCTTGATTTAAAAAAGAATGTGGTTTTATATAATTGACATGTCTAAATTAAATCTAAAATATGTTTTGTGTTGCTGATAATTCATTAAGTCACAAAAGAGGTTGTGCTAAAGGAGTTTGTGGTTGTCAGTTGGAGAAATACATTGTTGGACCGTACGATGTAGGCTTATTGGACCGAGGCAAGTTACTTTTGTACACAAGGCCATTTAAAGTGCTTTACAGAACAAGAAAAGATGCATTAAAATCAGAATAAAAACATACTTTTAAGAGTGCAGATAAAATCCTTTCAGTCATATTATGCACAGCTAAACAGAACCATGTTAAGCTTAGATTTTAACATTGTCAGGAGAAATAGAAACCTGTCTCATATTCAGGAAGACTATTCCAGATTCTAGCTCCATTGAACAGAAATGCTGGTTCCCCATGTTTAGTCCTGACTCTGGGACCAGCAGGAGGCTGTACTTTGGCGCATGGAGGCTCTCTGAGCCTGAAGCCAGTGCAGAGATCTGAGCACAGGAATGTGATCGTACTTTCTAGTCAAGACCCAAGCATGGAATAGGGGTGAAGAGCGGGGATAGACATGGCTGAAAGTGCAGCAGCTTAACCCTACTATGCATTCTTGCTGCCCTTATTGAAGAAAACATGAAGAATCATGCTCATTAAACATCAAATTTGCATGTTATGCTTATTGAAACACTTGAATGAAATTATAACTTTGAACACAGGTTGACAAAAGTATTTTGTCCTTCTCAGACTTAAGTCGGAAAAATCCTATAATTATGATCATAATAAAGCAGTGATCAAACAGCTCCATTTCTCTTTGTCAAATGTGCTGAAGACCATTTGCCACATGGGACTTATCTGCTCTGCCGCGTTTAGACGTTTATCTGCTGGAAAAATATCTCCTTTGAGTTGAGGATGAAACGCTTTGCAAGTTGAAGCGCACAAAATATAATTTGGAGGCTATTTCTATTTCATGTCATCAAGTCTAAGGACATAGAAAAATACAGTTTGATTTGTTAGTAGTGTCATAAACATAATTGGCCCAGTGTAAGTTTGGGATGGGGCAGCAGCACATCCAAGGAAACAATATTGATCTTTAGCAGATGTTTTATTTCTTTTAACATTTGTTTTTATTTAATTTACTTGTGAAATATGAGTAGCAATTTATTGATTTTCTCCTTAACCTTGCACTATTCAATAATCAAAGCAAAATAACAACTTAATGCTTATAAAATGTCTTCCACGGACACAGGATTCCAAGTAACGCGATGTCCTTCCTTCTGGGTACGACAAAGAAAGCGATTATTCCCAAAGTTAGCCATGTTTTTGTATTGCATTTGAACATGTTTTAATTAAACATCCATTCATTTTCTATCTGCTTGCTCCCGTTAAGGGTCGCGGGTGACTGGAGCCGATAGTTCATTAATCACATACATAATCACATTCATTATTACATACAAATATAAATTATCCCCTTCATGATGCAAATCTAACCAAATCCAATTTTTTCTGACCATCTTTGACCAAAACTAAAACGCTTATCTCTTGTTACAGAACTATTTCATTTGTTCCTTTTTGGAAACCATCCATCCATCCATCCATTTTCTGCCGCTTTATCCGGGGCCGGGTCGCGGGGGCAGCAGTCTGAGCAGGGACTCGCAGACTTCCTCTCCCCAGACACTTCCTCCAACTCCTCCGGGGGGATCCTGAGGCGTTCCCAGGCCAGCCGAGAGACATAGTCTCTCCAGCGTGTCCTGGGTCTTCCCCGGGGCCTCTTCCCGGTGGGACATGCCTGAAACACCTCCATAGGAAGGCGCCCAGGAGGCATCCGGAACAGATGCCCGAGCCACCTCAGCTGGCTCCTCTCGACGTGGAGGAGCAGCGGCTCTACTCCGAGTTCCCCCCGTGTGGCCGAGCTCCTCACCTTATCTCTAAGGGAGCGCCCAGCCACACGACGGAGAAACTCATTTCGACCGCTTGAATCCGCGATCTTGTTCTTTCGGTCACTACCCAAAGCTCATGACCATAGGTGAGGGTAGGAACGTAAACCGACCGGTAAATAGAGAGCTTTGCCTTTCGGCTAAGCTCCCTCTTTAGCACAACGGTCCAATGCAGCGACTGCAACACTGCAGCCGCTGTCAATCTCACGCTCCATCCTTCCCTCACTCGTGAACAAGACCCCGAGATACTTGAACTCCTCCACTTGGGGCAAGAACTTCCCACCCACCTGAAGAGGACAAGCCACCTTTTTCCGGTCGAGAACCATGGCCTCAGATTTGGAGGTGCTGATTCTCATCCCAGCCGCTTCACACTCGGCTGCAAACCGTCCCAGTGCATGTTGCAGGTCCGGGTTTGATGGAGCCATCAGGACAACATCGTCTGCAAACAGCAGAGATGGAATCCTGTGGTCCCCAAACCGGACACCCTCCGCCCCCTGACTGTGCCTAGAAATTCTGTCCATAAAAATTATGAACAGAACCGGTGACAAAGGGCAGCCCTGGTGGAGTCCAACATGCACTGGGAACAGGTCTGACTTACTGCAGGCAATGCGAACACAACTCCTGCTCCGGTCATACAGGGACCGGACAGCCCTGAGCAAAGGGCCCCGGACCCCGTACTCCCGGAGCACCCCCCAAAGAACACACAGAGGGACACGGTCAAAAGCCTTCTCCAGATCCACAAAGCATATGTGGACTGGTTGGGCAAACTCCCATGAACCCTCGAGCACCCGATGGAGGGTATAGAGCTGGTCCAGTGTTCCACGACCGGGACGAAAACCACTCTGCTCCTCCTGAATACGAGGTTCGACTATCGGTCGGATTCTCCTCTCCAGTACCTTGGAATAGAGCTTACCCGGGAGGCTGAGGAGTGTGATCCCTCTGTAGTTGGAACACACCCTCCGGTCCCCCTTCTTGAACAGAGGGACCCCCACCCCGGTCTGCCAGTCAAGAGGCACGGTCCCCGACCGCCACGCGATGTTGCAGAGACGGGTCAACCAAGACAGTTCCACAATATCCAGATACTTTAGGTACTGAGGGCGGATCTCATCCACCCCCGGAGCCCTGCCACCGAGGAGTTTGCAAACAACCTCAGTGACTTCAGCTTGGGTGATGGATGAGCCAGCCTCTGAGTCCCTGGTCTCTACTTCCTCTTCGGAAGACGTGACTGAGGGATTAAGGAGATCCTCAAAGTATTCCTTCCACCGTCCGACGACATCCCCAGTCGAGGTCAGCAGGCCTCCACCCGCACCGTAAACGGTGTTGGTGAGGCACTGCTTCCCCCTCCTGAGGCGCCGGACGGTTTGCCAGAATTTCTTTGGTGCCGACCGATAGTCCTCCTCCATGGCCTCCCCGAACTCCTCCCAGGCCCGGGTTTTTGTCTCTGCGACAGCACGAGCCGCGGCTCTCTTGGCCTGCCGATACCTGTCGATGACCTCTGGAGACCCACAAGCCAGAGTGGCCTGATAGGCCTCCTTCTTCAGTCTGACGGCATCCCTTACTTCCGGTGTCCACCACCGGGTTCGGGGGTTGCTGCCACGACAGGCAACGGAGACCTTGCGACCACAGCTCCGAGCAGCCACATCAACAATGGAGGCGGAGAACATGGTCCACTCGGACTCAATGTCCCCAACCTCCCCCGGGACATGGGAGAAGCTCTCCCGGAGGTGCGAGTTGAATACCCTACTGACAGAAGGCTCCACAAGACGTTCCCAACAATGCGCTTGGGTCTGCCAAGCCTGTCCAGCTTCCTCCTCCGCCAGCGGATCCAACTCACCACCAGGTGGTGATCGGTTGACAACTCTGCCCCTCGCTTCACCCGAGTGTCCAAGACACGCGGCCGGAGGTCAGATGACACGACAACAAAGTCGATCATTGACCTCCGGCCTAGAATGTCCTGGTGCCACGTGCACTGATGGACACCCTTGTGTTTGAACATGGTGTTCGTTATGGACAATCCGTGGCTAGCACAGAAGTCCAATAACTGAACATTGCTCGGGGAAGCCGTTCTTCCCGATCACCCCTCCCCAGGTGTCACTGTCATTGCCCACGTGGGCGTTGAAGTCCCCCAGTAGAACAACGGAGTCCCCGGTCGGTGCACTGTCCAGTACTCCTCCCAAGGACTCCAAGAAGGCCGGGTACTCTGCACTGCTGTTCGGCCCATAGGCCGCCACAACAGTGAGAGACCTGTCCCCCACCCGAGGGCGGAGGGACGCGACCCTCTCGTTCACTGGGGTAAACTCCAACACGTGGCGGCTGAGCTGAGGGGCTATAAGCAAGCCCACACCAGCCCACCGCCTCTCCCCGCGGGCAACACCAGAGAAGTGGAGCGTCCAGCCCCTCTCGAGGAGATGGGTTCCAGTGCCCCAACTGTGCGTGGAGGTGAGGCCGACTATATCTAGTCGGTATCGCTCAACCTCCCGCACAAGCTCAGGCTCTTTCCCCCCCAGCGAGGTGACATTCCATGTCCCCAGAGTTAGTCTCTGTGTCTGGAGATCTGGTCGCCGAGGCCCCTGCCGTCGACTGCCGCCCAGATTTCTCTGCACCGGCCCCTTATGGATCCTCCTGCGAGTGGTGGGCCCACGGGAGGGCGGCCCCACGTCGCTCTTTCGGGCTGTGCCCGGCCGGGCCCCGTGGGATAAGACCCGGCCACCAGGCACTCGCCATCGAGCACCCATCCCAGGCCTGGCTCCAGGATGGGGCCCCGGTGACGCCGATCCGGGCGACGTAAACGGCCTTGTTCTTGTAGTCATCATAAGAGGCTTCTGAACCGATCTTTGTCTGACCCGTCACCTAGGACCTGTTTGCCTTGGGAGACCCTACCAGGGGCTTGAAGGCCCCGACAACATAGCTCCCGGGATCATTCGGGCACTCAAACCCCTCCACCACGTTAAGGTGTCGGTTCCTTTTTGGAAACACCCACGTGAAATATGTATTTATTTATTAGCCAGTCGTGAAACCATCTGGTCAAACATATTTTGCAAGTTGTAAATACTGTATAATTAAAAACTGTGCTCACCACGAGTAACCAAATCAGTTGCTGTGGTACAATACAATCAAACACTTAAAGGGGCAGTAAAAGTGCTTATGTAGCTGCACACCACATCATTTACTGTGTTGGATGTAATGAATCACCACGTTTGAGAATCCTCCCTGTGAAGTTGAAGGTCAATGGCAATCAAGTCATTTGTCTCCTATTGTAAACCAAACATGGACTTTAAAGCAATAATCATCAGCAGTTATTCTACTACCGACGTGCAGAGCTTTTGTATTTTTCTGTTGAAAGTGAAGGACAGCCCTGTAGTCTGTCGGCTGCCTTTGTCCTTGGCTAATTGTGTGAATAATTACAGATCAAACGAGCGCATCAGGAAGCCCGCCGTCAAACAAGAACGTCTCAGTGTGAAGGCATTGTCTGTTTATAGTATGAGCCTGTTCCACTCATCAACAACAGCAACATAAATATTCAGTCATAGAAAGCAAGAAATGTGTCTTCGCTGGATTTACTGGTAATTCCAATCAAGATTCCGGGTGGAACAATTCAGGGTGATTCAGAACCTACTGTTCGATTCACCACAATTCTGTCACGATTCTGACAATAATTAAATAAATAAATCTTAGGCAGCCCCAAATAAATTGTCTGTTTGCTGTAACCCGACCCACCATTCAAGTGGGTGGGTAGGAAGGTAAATTATTTTTTTTTGTTTTACTTTAAAGCATAAAAAAATCCAAATTTGTATATAGAATTTAATGATGATTTGCCTATGAAATTAAATTAATATTTATTTAATATTTAATCATTTATCAAAAGAGATGCTACCGTAAATGTACAAAACAAAAAAAAATAATAAGTCCACCCAATAAACTATTTTTGTACAGGACAAATTATTTTATTTTTTGGCCATTTTCATGTCGTAGAATCGTCGACGTCTTGGTCATCATATATGACAAATTCTGCATATTTCAGCCACTGTCAAATCCCGTTTTTTCTATTCTGCCAGTGACACGCAAAATGCTGATATTTTTTTTCAGTCGGCTATAATTTTGACGGCTCGGTTGGGTTACGGCAAACAGACATATTATTTTGCTTTATTTTGTGTGTGTGTGTGTGTGTGTGTGCGTGTGTGTGTGTGTGTCTGTGTGTGTGTGTGTCTGTCTGTGTCCGTGTGTCTGTGTGTGTGTGTGTGTGTGTGTGTCTGTGTGTCTGTGTCTGTGTATCTCCGTGTGTGTGCAGTCGCCGTCGCCTCTCTCCTAAACACAGAGGAAGTTTGAAGCGTGGAGAAGAGTTTCTGACTCCACACGTTGTCAATGCTGTCGAGCACATTACATGCCACGCATGCCTGTTTGAGAGACAATCGTAATTCGATGCTTACATTTATTCACATAACATCAGAAAAGGTTTATTGCCATTACCAATGAACTGAATTCACAAACATATGAACGTGCTTCGGTAATACGGTGCAACATAAAACAATGAACAATGATAAAACAAACCTATATAAAGTTAAAAAGAAAATCTGCTATAGGATAAAAAAAGACTATAAGATAAAAAATAAAAATAGAATTTAGTTGTTCAACTGTCAATTTTGCATCGAGAAGGAATGAGACACTTGAGGTTCACAGTCGCGCTAAGGTTTTTGGTGGTCACAAACAACTGAAGCCACAGCTGCCCTGTGCCTACCAATCCGTGCTTAACAGCTTCTCTGACAACCAATATCAATCTTTCAGAAGCTGCGTGTTAAGGGTGAGGTTGTAATGAATAGTTTGCTGAATGGTGCTTTGTTCTGTCAGTAGAGACATCCATGATGAAGGGAGAGCAGGATGTACGTATGTATGAAATGACAGGTGCATGGATATATCTCCCTTGGATGCTCAACATTGATGGAAGTGTTGATGAAGAGGAGATGGAGAAGCTAAAGAGACCGGGCGTTCTCATGTTAGTAGAACAGATGATGGAGCGGAGAGATTTTTTTTCTGATTCCAAGCGAATGGTGGTTATAGTCAAACGAGACTTAAACAAGTCTGAAGAATGTACACAGAGCTCAATTGCATCTATATACAGAGCACTAAATGGAGCAATAAACAGCCAAGCAAATATTAGACACGTGTTTGGATGTGTACTCACTCGTTTTAAATCTGCAATGACAAAGATTCTGGCTCTTCCATTTCGAAATCGCTTTGAGCAATGCATTTCGTAAAATCAAAGGCTCAAAATAAATCGTGTCACTAAGCTACATTTATGATTTAATGTATACCAGTAATTTTCGCTGGACATTTTCAATTATTTTAATACATGCAGAACTATTCAACAAGTGCATCTTTCACATTGGACCCTATTTAGGGCACACCACACCCGGAAATACAGCAAAGCATATTTAGCTCTCGGTTTTACATCCACAGTCGTTGAGGAAGAGGACAGACCGCTAAGCATTATGTGCCTCCAAACACTAGCGGCAGACAGCTTGAAGCCGTCGAAGTTAAAAAGACAGTTTAAAACATTACATTCCTGTCATGTGAAAAAAACTGAGTTTTTCAAGAGAAAATCACAAGAGCTTATTCAACAACAAAATGATTTTTTTAAAGATGGCAAATATAAATAATGCAGCACAACTAGCATCGTATAAAGTGGCGTATAGAATTGCTTTGTGTGGAAAAAAGCACACAATCGCAGAAGAGCTCATCCTCCCTGCATCCATAGACATGGTCTTGTCTCATTGATGATAAGTGATAACCGAAATGACAATGAAATTTCAAACAATATTGAGGAACAGCTGGTAGAGAAAGTGAGGCAGTCTAACTATGCGTTACATGTGGATGAAGCCACCGTGAACAATAAAGACTGCCACCTCGTCGCATACATTAGCTGTACAACTCAAGACACGCTGGATAAAGATAGCTGTTTTGCATAAACATAACTGGCACAGCCACAGCTGAAAAACTATTTCAAATCATAAATGACTATCTGACAAAACACAGTATCAAATGGGAGAACCGATGGTGCCAGATCAATGGCAGGACATAAGACTGATCCAGCAGATGTCTCCAAACGCCCAATGGACGCATTGTATAATAAACCAAGAGGCGCTTGCATCAAGACAACTGAGTCCTGAGCTCAATGACACGTTAACGGATATCGTGAGAGCGGTAAACTACATAAAAACAAAAAAAAAAAAACGGGATGGGGGCAATGCATTCTGCTAAGTTGTTTCACAGCAAGTCTCAGTGGTGTTGAACTAAAGAAAGAAATATGTATTTTCTAAGAAGAGCAGCACATGTTTGAGCTTGCCGTTAAGTTCACTGATTAGCAATTTGTTATGAAATTTGCTTTTATTGGTGACATTTTTGCAATGTTAAATTTGTTATATCTCTAGCTTCAAAACAAAGAGAAACATCTTCCTCATCTCTGGCAGACAAAATCAACAGTTTTATAAGAGAGCTGGAAATGTGGGAAAAACACATTTGACACTTTTGCGAGTTTTTTGAATGTTATGAGCTGGATGCCACAACAGTTAGTTGTGTTAGTTGTGTTAAGGGGCACATCACCTCTATTAGGGTTTTTTGTACTGATATTTCCCGAAGATTCCACATTTCACAGGTGAGAAATGTATTGACTTGACTTCTGACTCCAACTTTAGAGTGGCCCTATAAGTGTGTCAAAGGAATATCAGGCCATTGGTGAAAAGCCATTGGACATGATTCTTTTTTTCCCACCCCCTACTTGTGTGAGGGAGGATTTTCTGCTGTAGCCTGATTAAGAACCAAGTACAGACACAAGTCTGGACAGTGGCTTTATCAAACATCAAGCCAGGATTTGATAGCATTTGCAATGGCAGACAAGCTCATTGAGGCACCAATGTCTGGGCTCCATATAGGACTGTGTTAAAGTTGCACATAATTAAAGTCAATGTATTCAAACAACGATTGCCTTTATATTTGCACCCGTCTGCCCAGGATGATATGTTCAATAAGCTATAGATGTTTGTTCTTTTGAAGCTTGCACGTTGCACATTGTACTGTCACTTTAATTACCATATGTTTTGGGTTATAGAACACCCCTGAATATAAATATGTATATAATATGAGTTGGATTAATAAAACATTTTTGAAGCTAAACATGCACACCTGAGCTGTCCCTACTGTCCCCTCTGTTCTTGATTCCTCTGTTTGAGCTGATTTACCTGTATCTGTGTCTTCACATCTGGTTCATCTGCTCCTGCTTGTGCTAAGCCAGTGAGTGTTACATTATAACATGATATATTTACAGAGAAAGATGGTCCATGGTAGTGGTACCTGTGGGGCAGAAAAAGTGATGTCAAATATTTTTATATCGCTTGTATACCTGTCTTTCATCTCAAAGGACTGATAACGCACCGCATAACACGTGCGCGTCATCATTTTCAGTCCTCCACATGCATCTGTAACAAAACAGACTGCGCGTAAGAATCGTCTTATTGCCTTTAACAAGTTGGTTTACATGTTATTGTTGTTGTTGTTTTATGGCGGTTGGCATCCAATTGTTGCATTACCGCCAGACTTTATTCCTCAGACTTTTCGTAGTCCTCAGACTCTGTCGTAGTCCGTGAAAGTACTCCTTCCATTGCTTTGGTGTTACAAAGCCCATGAGGTCATGATATGTCTTTGTGACTAGAATAGTTGTTGTTGTTTCAGAGACTTGAGGACTAGCCTAGGACTACGATAAAACACCACCGACAACACGACAGAAGATACACGCTGACGGTGGATTATTGAGCGTTGTTTGGATATTACGGCAACATAGAGGAACGCCTCGGTCCGTATGACGGGGAAGAGGAAGAGGAAGCGTGACCTGGTCAGTGACGATATGAACAGCGGGGAGGACTCCCCTGGAGCCACTGATCCTGTGCAGCGTAGGGCATCTTCTTGCTCGTCTATGGAGGGCTCTCTCAGTGAGGAGCAGGGCGGGGGGGTTGCAGATATCGGGGATGTGAGTTCAGAGTGTAAGTTGTTCATAAAGCTCGCGCAGGATAATGCGTCCTTTAAGGGGTGGGATCCGATGGCGTTGACAAGGAGCCTGACTGTAGCTGGGGGAGTGGTCAAGCATGCGAGTGTCCTTAGGGATGGCTCGCTGCTGGTCGTGTGCAAGGACGTGGCTCAGCAAAGGAAGGCGATTGAAGCTAAGTGTCTGGGGGGGGAAGGACATTCTTGTGTCTGATGCTGTAAGAGGCACGGTCAGGGGAGTTATCGTAGGCGTCCCTACGACGACATCTGTGGATGACATGAAGGAAAATTTGACTGGAGCTAAGGTGGTGGATGCTAGGCGGTTGAAGGTGACCCGGGATGGGGTAAGGTGTGATAGCCTGTCGATAATGATTAGATTTGAAGGTGGGATCCTGCCTCGTGTGGTGTGCGTTGGGTACATGCGCTATGGCGTACGCCCATATGTTCCGCCGCCCCTGCGTTGCTTCAAGTGCCAGCGCTTTAGGCATATTGCAGCGGTCTGTAGAGGGAAGCAGAAGTGTGGTAAATGTGCAGGAGATCACGAGTATGGGAAGTGTGACGAAGGAGCAAACCTCAAGTGCTGTAACTGTGGGGGAGAGCATAGCTCTGCCTACGGGGGATGCGTGTTCAGCAAGAGGGCTGCTGAGGTGCAAAAAGTTAGAGCCTCTCAAGGCATATCCTACGCGGATGCGGTCAAGAAGGTGTCTGGTAGTCAGGTGAAGGTGAATGCAGTGCGGGCTGCCAGTGCTGCTGGTGTCCTAGGCGACAGGGGAGGGGGCAGCGTTGCCCGCGGCCAGGGGGAAGTCCCCACTGGGATGCCTGTGAGTGTGGCTTCCACGGGCAGAGGCCCTGTGGGTGCGGAGGATGTACTGGTTGTGAAGAGGAAAGATTTCTTCCTCTTTATGGTGGAAGTGATTAACTGTACTGGTCAAACCAAGAAGAGATCCGAAAAGACTAGGATCATCGCTAAGGCTGCAGGGAAGTACTTTGGAGCTGGGGGTCCCGAGTGGACGGAGATAGAGGATGCACTGCGGGAAGGCACCCTGCCCCATTCTGGCAGTGGGAGTGGGGGGGCTCCCGATGCGCCGTCAGGTTCCGGGGGCTCATAATGGCGGTGGTTGTCTTGCAATGGAATGCGCGTAGTCTTCGTGCTAATGGCCAGGAATTTAAGCATTTTGTCTCTACCTTGTTGAACAAGCCTCACGTTATGTGCGTGCAGGAGACTTGGTTACAACCTAGGTGGGGTTTTGGGATACAAGGGTATGTGTGTGTTAGGAATGATAGGGAGCAGGTTAGAGGCGGAGGTGTGGCTGTGTTTGTCCGAGATGACCTAAATTACGTTGTTGTCAGTGTGAGTAAAGAGCCGGAGGCTCTGGCGGTGAGGGTCTGGCTGGGTGGTGAAGCTGTTACTGTGGTTAACCTTTATAATCCGTGTGGTGAGTTAACGTTAGAGTCCTTACATAGTATCGGTAAGGATGTTTGGGGAAAGGCCGTGTGGTGTGGGGATTTTAATGCGCATAGCGCTTTGTGGGGCGGTAGTGGTACCGATAGGTATGGGCAGGTGGTAGAGGGTTTTATCAATCAAAGGGAGTTGGTTTGTCTGAATGATGGGAGTGGGACCCGCTATGATATGGGGACCGGTACGGAAAGTGCAATAGATCTTACGCTTGTGTCCAAGGAGTTAGCTGGTGTTTGTAGTTGGGAGGTTCTTGGTAATCTTTCTTTTGGTAGCGATCACTATCTAGTCCGCACCGAGATTGGCTTTGGGAGCTGTGTGGTCAGGGGGACGAGGATCCAGCGGTGGCAGTTGGCACGGGCGAACTTGGGGGCTTTCCTGAGGAAAGCTGATGGTGGTTCTAGGGTTCTGCAGGAAGGAGGATTGACTCAGGTGGATGATCTCAATAGTGCAATTGTCTCGCTCATCACGCAGTCAGCGGTAGGCACGATTCCTAAGAGTGGTGGTAGTGGACATAGGAAGCGGGTGCCGTGGTGGAATGAAGCATGTGGTTATGCTGTTAGGGCGAGAAATGCGGCGTTTCGCCGACTAAGGGTTACCCACACTGAGGGTGCCCTCATTGACTACAAGAGGGCCCGCGCTGTTGTGCGGAAAACTGTAAGAACGGCCAAGAGTGCCTATTGGAGGCGGTATTGTTCCAAAATTGGGAGAGAAACGCGTCTCGGGGATGTTTGGGGGATGATTAAGCGGATGCATGGGGTTGAGCGCCGTCATGGGACCCCGGTCCTAATACTGAATGGTGTTGAAGCAGTCAGCGACGTTGACAAAGCTGAACTGTTGGCCAGCACCTTTGTGTCGGTGCACAGCTCTGACAATCTCTCACCTGCGGAAAGGCACTACAGGGAGAGTACTTTGGCCCAGAATTCTGAGCTGATTGGGCACCAGCCTTCGACTCAGGATGACCTTGACCTTCCGTTTAGTTTGTTTGAGCTAAGGAGAGCACTTTCTAAGGCGAAACAGACAGCCCCGGGTAAAGATGAGGTGTGCTATGACATGCTCTCTCATTTGACTGATGACACGCTTGGGCTAGTCCTGGGTCTTTTCAACCGTGTTTGGGATTCAGGTTGT
Organism: Eucyclogobius newberryi; assembly: GCF_026437365.1. Classification (NCBI taxonomy): domain Eukaryota; kingdom Metazoa; phylum Chordata; class Actinopteri; order Gobiiformes; family Gobiidae; genus Eucyclogobius; species Eucyclogobius newberryi. The sequence goes on from NW_027315835.1 coordinate 16,629,200, forward strand.
GTCCTATCTGCGTGGAAACAGTCTACGGTGGTGCCGGTTCTGAAGCCGATTAGGCCAGCGTCTGACCCTTCAAGTTATAGGCCGATTGCCTTGACGTCGCAGCTCGGGAAAACGATGGAGCGCATGGTTACCGAGCGGTTGGATTACTTCTTGGAGAGTCAGGGTTTGCTTCCCGCGCACCAGAGTGGTTTCCGTAGGGGCAGGAACACCATGGATTCCGTGTTGTGTTTGGAATCTGATATCCAGCTGGCCAGGGCTCAGAAAGAAAAGGTTATTGCGGTGCTCTTTGATGTGGAGAAGGCGTACGATATAGTTTGGAAGGATGGGCTCCTCATTAAGCTGCGGAAGTGTGGTGTGAAGGGAGAACTGTTTAACTGGCTCCGGAGCTTTCTGTCTGGCCGGCGTATCCAAACCAGAGTGGGCGCTGCTTACTCTGGGGTCTATGAGGTAGAGAATGGGATCCCGCAGGGGAGTGTGTGTAGCCCTATCTTGTTCAATGTTATGATTAAGGACATCTTTGACGACGTGGATGGGTCTGTTGGGAGGAGCCTTTATGCTGATGATGGCGCTCTATGGGTGAGAGGGAGGAATCTCCGGTTTTACGAGGCGAAACTGCAAAGGGCAATACAGCAGGTGGAGCAGTGGACCCTGAAGTGGGGGTTTAAACTGTTCGTACGGAAGTCTCAAGTGATCTGTTTCTTCAATGGGCATAGGGACGTCTCCCTTCGACTGCATGGGCAGGTGCTCGAACAGGTCAGGGAGGTGAGGTTCTTGGGGGTCACCTTTGACGAGAGGCTTAGTTGGCGTCAGCACATTGATGAGGTCAGTGGTAAATGCAAAAGGGTGAATAACTTGCTTCGTTGTCTATCCGGCCAGGACTGGGGGGCCAGCAGAAGGTCGCTCCTGGGTATTTATCGGGCCGTCATGAGGGCGGCTATTGATTATGGCTGTATAGCCTACATGTCTGCGGCTGAGACTAACTTAAAGAAGCTTGATGTGGAGCAAGCCCAGGCCTTGTGCATCTGCTGTAGGGCTTTTAGGACCTCCCCTGTCTCTGCGCTGCAGGTTGAGTTGGGGGAATTGCCGTTACGGCTCCGGAGGCTAGAACTTCTGTTGGCTTACTGGGTGAATGTGCAAGGTCATACGAGCTCTCACCCGGTGAGGGACCAGGGTTGATGGGGGGCAGAGTGAGGCTGGCGGTATGGTTTTTAGCCAGGTAGGAAATGCGAAGGCGCGGCTTGCGGGGGTTGGTGATCTGCGTGTGAGCCCGTCGGTGGCTTTGTCTGCTATAGCTCCGTGGAAGTTTGTCCCGGCTCCTGTTGATGTTAGCTTGCATGGCAAGCTTAGAGGAGTCGCTGGGAGGGCACCGCAGTTTGCCGTTCAAGCGCTCATCGATAAGCACTCAGGTGATGTGTTTATTTATACCGACGGGTCTAGGGATCCTGAGAGTGGGCGTACTGGCGCCGCTTATTTTGTGCCTGACCTGGGGCTGGCGGTCAAGAAGAGGTTGACAGATCGCCTTTCTGTTTTCACGTCGGAACTCATAGCGATACGGTTGGCATTGGAATGGGCGGAATCTGCTTTGCAGTGTTGCGGCATTGTGGTGGCCTCTGACAGCCTTTCTGCATTGCAAAGCATTAAATCTGGGAAATCGGATTGCAGACAGGTTGTGTTGAATGGCATCTTCTGTCTGATGCTCTCCCTGTCCAGGAAGGATGTGAGGGTTTCCTTCATTTGGGTCCCTGCGCATGTGGGGGTGGATGGTAACGAAATGGCTGATACACTGGCTAAACGTTCCCTTAGGCGGCCATCAATTGATGTGGCGGTTGAGTTAAGCAAATCTGAAATCAAGCCCGTTATCAAGAGTCATGTGGTCGGCCTTTGGCAGGAATTTTGGAGCCACTGTGTTACTGGACGGCATCTCTATCACATACAGGGTAGTGTAGGTCCTTGCGGGTCTATGGGCAGGAACGCGTGGGAGGAAAGGGCCTTCGCCCGCATGAGGATTGGCCATACTGGACTCAATTGGTCACTGAGTAGGATAGGCAAACATCCGACCGGTCTGTGTGGTCACTGTCGGGTGCCAGAGACTGTCGAGCATGTGCTGATTTGCTGTGAGGCTTATGATAGAGAAAGGGCCGGGTTGGCCTTGTGGTTTCGGAATAATGGGCGGGAGTTCAATCTGCGGAAAGTTCTGGCGATCCAGTCACAGGGTTTGTGTCAGGCTGTGGTTGCTTACTTATGTAGCACAGGGCTGGGTAAACGTTTATAGAGGTGGGGGGTGTTGGAGACTGAGCCGAGGATGAGGAGCAAGAGGATGTTCTAACGCGCTTTGACTTCATGGGCCTAGAAACGCCAAAGTGATGGAAGAAGGACTTCTAAAGGATAAAACGACAAAGACGTCCCATGACCTCATGGGCTTTGTACTTCCAAAGCACCGAACGTCAAAGAGGGAGAGGAAGATGAAGAAGAGTCTCCCTGGAATAAAGCCGGTTGGTCTCTGACACAACAACTATTCTAGTCACAAGGACATATCATGACCTCATGGGCTTTGTAACACCAAAGCAATGGAAGGAGTACTTTTACGGACTACGACAGAGTCTGATATTACGGCAACATAGAGGAACGCCTCGGTCCGTATGACGGGGAAGAAGAAGAGGAAGCGTGACCTGGTCGGTGACGATATGAACAGCGGGGAGGACTCCCCTGGAGCCACTGATCCTGTGCAGCGTAGGGCGTCTTCTTGCTCGTCTATGGAGGGCTCTCTCAGTGAGGAGCAGGGCGGGGGGGTTGCAGATGTCGGGGATGTGAGTTCAGAGTGTAAGGTGTTCATAAAGCTCGCGCAGGATAATGCGTCCTTTAAGGGGTGGGATCCGATGGCGTTGACAAGGAGCCTGACTGTAGCTGTGGGAGTGGTCAAGCATGCGAGTGTCCTTAGGGATGGCTCGCTGCTGGTCGTGTGCGAGGACGTGGCTCAGCAAAGGAAGGCGATTGAAGCTAAGTGTCTGGGGGGGAAGGACATTCTTGTGTCTGATGCTGTAAGAGGCACGGTCAGGGGAGTTATAGTAGGCGTCCCTACGACGACATCTGTGGATGACATAAAGGAGAATTTGACTGGAGCTAAGGTGGTGGATGCTAGGCGGTTGAAGGTGACCCGGGATGGGGTAAGGTGTGACAGCCTGTCGATAATGATTAGATTTGAAGGTGGGATCCTGCCTCGTGTGGTGTGCGTTGGGTACATGCGCTATGGCGTACGCCCATATGTTCTGCCGCCCCTGCGTTGCTTCAAGTGCCAGCGCTTTGGGCATATTGCAGCGGTCTGTAGAGGGAAGCAGAAGTGTGGTAAATGTGCAGGAGACCACGAGTATGGGAAGTGTGACGACGGAGCAAAACTCAAGTGCTGTAACTGTGGGGGAGAGCATAGCTCTGCCTACGGGGGATGCGTGTTCAGCAAGAGGGCTGCTGAGGTGCAAAAAGTTAGAGCCTCTCAAGGCATATCCTACGCGGATGCGGTCAAGAAGGTGTCTGGTAGTCAGGTGACGGTAGATGCAGTGGGGGCTGCCAGTGCTGCTGGTGTCCTAGGCGACGGGAGGGGGCAGCGTTGCCCGCGGCCAGGGGGAGGTCCCCACTGGGATGCCTGTGAGTGTGGCTTCCACGGGCAGAGGCCCTGTGGGTGCGGAGGATGTACTGGTTGTGAAGAGGAAAGATTTCTTCCTCTTTATAGTGGAAGTGATTAACTGTACTGGGCAAACCAAGAAGAGATCCGAAAAGACTAAGATCATCGCTAAGGCTGCAGGGAAGTACTTTGGAGCTGGGGGCCCCGAGTGGACGGAGATAGAGGATGCGCTGCGGGAGGGCGCCCTGCCCCATTCTGGCAGTGGGAGTGGGGGGGCTCCCGATGCGCCGTCAGGTTCCGGGGGCTCATAATGGCGGTGGTTGTCTTGCAATGGAATGCGCGTAGTCTTCGTGCTAATGGCCAGGAATTTAAGCATTTTGTCTCTACCTTGTTGAACAAGCCTCACGTTATGTGCGTGCAGGAGACTTGGTTACGACCTAGGTGGGGTTTTGGGATACAAGGGTATGTGTGTGTTAGGAATGATAGGGAGCAGGGTAGAGGCGGAGGTGTGGCTGTGTTTGTCCGAGATGACCTAAATTACGTTGTTGTCAGTGTGAGTAAAGCGCCGGAGGCCCTGGCGGTGAGGGTCTGGCTGGGTGGTGAAGCTGTTACTGTGGTTAACCTTTATAATCCGTGTGGTGAGTTAACGTTAGAGTCCTTACATAGTATCGGTAAGGATGTTTGGGGAAAGGCCGTGTGGTGTGGGGATTTTAATGCGCATAGCGCTTTGTGGGGCGGTAGTGGTGCCGATAGGTATGGGCAGGTGGTAGAGGGTTTTATCAATCAAAGGGAGTTGGTTTGTCTGAATGATGGGGGTGGGACCCGCTATGATATGGGGACCGTTGCGGAAAGTGCAATAGAGGTGGGGGGTGTTGGAGACTGAGCCGAGGATGAGGAGCAAGAGGATGTTCTAACGCGCTTGGACTTCATGGGCCTAGAAACGCCAAAGTGATGGAAGAAGGACTTCTAAAGGATAAAACGACAAAGACTTCCCTTGACCTCATGGGCTTTGTAATACAACAAAGACGTCCCATGATCCCATGGGCTTTGTACTTCCAAAGCACCGAACGTCAAAGAGGGCGAGGAAGGTGAAGAAGAGTCTCCCTGGAATAAAGCCGGTTGGTTTCTGACACAACAACTATTCTAGTCACAAAAACACATCATGACCTCATGGGCTTTGTAACGCCAAAGCAATGGGAGGAGTACTTTTACGGACTACGACAGAGTCTGAGGACTACGAAACGTCTGAGGAATAAAGTCTGGCGGTAATGCAACACTCGGATGCCAACCGCCATAAAACAACAACAACAACAACAACAACACAACAACTATTCTAGTCACAAAAACACATCATGACCTCATGGGCTTTGTAACGCCAAAGCAATGGGAGGAGTACTTTTACGGACTACGACAGAGTCTGAGGACTACGAAACGTCTGAGGAATAAAGTCTGGCGGTAATGCAACACTCGGATGCCAACCGCCATAAAACAACAACAACAACAACAACAACAACAACTGCGAAACGTCTGAGGAATAAGGTCTGGCGGTAATGCAACACTTGGATGCCAACCGCCATAAAACAACAACAACAAAAACAACAACAAAACACCAAAGAAGAAGAAGAAGAAGAAGAAGAAGAAGAGCTAGTCTCCGGTCTGGAGAGACGGGAGATGGCGGAGGAGAGTGGATCGGTGGTCGAAGACGTTCTGGACGGCGTGGAGGAGCAGCCTTTTCTGGCTGCACGTGCCCGGAAACGTAAAAAGTCCCTTAGCTCGTCCGAGGGTTCTGGGAATGAGCAGCAGGATGAGGCTGAAGCTATTTATGTCCGGGGTGAGAGCAGAGACTGTAAGGTGATCATAAAGCTTGCACAGGATAGTGCATCCTTTAAGGAGTGGAATTCAGTGGCATTGTCAAAGAGCCTAACTGTAGCTGTGGGAGTGATCAAGAGTGCGAGTGTCCTTAGAGATGGCTCGCTGCTGGTCGTGTGCAAGGACGCGGCTCAGCAACGGAAGGCGATTGGAACTAAACGTCTGGGTGGAAAGGACATTCTTGTGTCTGATGCTGAAAGAAACACGGTCAGAGGAGTTATCGTAGGTGTCCCTACGGCGAGGTCTGTGGATGAAGTTAAGGAGAATTTGACTGGAGCTACGGTGGTGGACGCTAGGCGGTTGAAGGTGACCCGGTCTGGGGTAAGATGTGACAGCTTGTCGGTAATGGTAACACTTGAAAGGAGGTGCCTGCCTAGTAAGGTGTTCATTGGGTTCATGTGCCATGACGTTAGGCCATATGTTCCACCGTCCCTGCGTTGCTTTAAGTGCCAGCGCTTTGGGCATATTGCAGCGGTCTGTAGAGGGAGGCAAAGATGTGGTAAATGTGCAGGAGATCACGAGTATGGGAAGTGTGACGTGGGAGCAAAACTGAAATGCTGTAACTGTGGGGAAGAACATAGCTCTGCCTACGGGGGATGCAGGTTTAGCAAAAGAGCTGCTGAGGTGCATAAAATAAAGGTCTCGCAAGGTATATTCTTTGCAGATGCAGTCAAGAAAGTTTCAAGTAACGAGTTTAGAGTAAATACAGAGAGGGGAGCCAGCGCTGCTCCCAGCCAGGGCGAAATGAGAAAGGCCAGCGTGGCTCCCAAGAAGTGTGAAGGTTTCAAGAGTGGAGGTCCCAAGTGTGCAGGTTCCAGAATTAATGAGAATACCGTGGTTGTGGATAGAGAGGATTTTGTACTCTTTATGGTGGATGTTGTAAACTGTGCTGCTCAGACTCAAAGCAGAACTGAAAGGATCAGGATCATTGCTAAAGCTGCAGGGAGATTCCTTGGAACAAAGGAGCTTGATTGGGCAGATATAGAAAACAGGCTAAAGGCGCTAAATGGGAGTCGGAGTGATGGGGCTCTGCTTTTGGGGAGTCAGAGTGATCAGAGTGACGAGATGGGGGTGGGGGTGGTCTCCTGTCCTCGCCCAGTCTCGTAGACGCACGGCTACCAAGCAGCGACATCAGTGGAAATATTAAAGCCTATAGAATGAAGCCTAAAGAATAAAGCTGTACGGTGGAAGCACCGAACGTCAAAGAAGGAGAGGAAGATGAAGAAGATTCTCCCTGGATCACTCCCACAGCTACAGTTAGGCTCTTTGACAATGCCACTGAATTCCACTCCTTAAAGGATGCACTATCCTGTGCAAGCTTTATGATCACCTTACAGTCTCTGCTCTCACCCCGGATATCAATAGCTTCAGCCTCATCCTGCTGCTCATTCCCAGAACCCTCGGACGAGCTAAGGGACTTTTTACGTTTCCGGGCACGTGCAGCCAGAAAAGGCTGCTCCTCCACGCCGTCCAGAACGTCTTCGACCACCGATCCACTCTCCTCCGCCATCTCCCGTCTCTCCAGACCCATTTGTCGGCGCCACTGAGATGTCCAGAGTAATGCCAGGCTCTGTCAGGGTGTGAAATTTGACTTACGCAAATGCATTCTGGGATTGAAACACGCCCAGTAGCGTCATCACAACAAACATGGCGGCGCCTGTGTCCCCCGCTCGCCTTAGCTACCAAAATAAAGGATAGCGGCGTACAAAAGGTCGATTGAAATATCTTAAAATCGTGAGATTTAGTCTCCTGATCGGGTTGATAGACGTTTTCCGTCATTGACTGTTGAAGCCTGACCCTGGTGGTCACTCCGACTCAAAAAATGGCAAAATTTGGATCTTTTTTTTTGCCTTCAAAGTGAAAAAAATTAGAATTTGCCTAACGACCGAGCCAGATGAAAAATGTTGACTCGGGTTACAGCAAACAGACAATTTATTTGGGGTAGCCTTAGACTAATTACTCTGTGAATATGAGTCAGATTGTAATAAAACACAGCGTTTTGAAGCTTAACATACAGAAAACACATCTGAACAGTGCGTCAGACTTGCAATGTTTGAGAAGCTCTGCAATAATGGGTTGTGAAAGTCTTCCTGATCAATCACTAATGGAAACGAGCTTCAAATATTACTTTTCCATTAGATGTGTTGTTAATAGTTCATTTTTAAAACCTGTTATGTTGTTAAATGTCCTGTTCTGAGAATAGTGTCAGTTCAAGCTCCATATCATCTCTTTCATATTCATTCACTCCCAATCTCTTTTATGTTGTAAAGGGGAATGAGGGTCAATGTTGTTGTTGTTGGTGGTGGTGGTGGTGTTGGTGTTGCTGCTGCTGCTTCTGCTGTGCACAGCTGCGGCGGGATGGGGATAGTGAAATGTTTGTTGTTTGCAGTCAAAGTGCGATATCAAAGTTGAGTAAGTGATTGACACTTGGTAATGACACAGATTTGCGTTTGATCCTGTGTTCGTGTGATGCTCTGCAAAAACCCACGTCAAAACAAAGAGAGATCTACCAAAACATGGAATCAAGGCTTGTCTTCTGTGGGAGTGAAATGTTTCTAAAACTGCTGTCTCCTTTACAAATGAGATGTGACACAAGATAATACTAAAATCTTCTATACAAAATAAGGTGTTGTAAGGCAATATTATTTGTCAACTCTTACTCACTGTTACTCTTACTCTTACAACTTACTCAACTCACTGTCGAATGCATACATAATGTGGCAAGCGAGGAGGGTTTTGATATTGTGATAAAAGTTAAATTAATAAAGCCAACAACGCCACTGGAGATTAATCCAGAAAAATAATTCAACTAAAAAGGACACACAGGTAAGTTCATTGAATGAGGCAGTGCTGAAGTTACATCATTTATTTTCGGTTAGCAGAGGTTTAACTGGTGGATTCATAGTCTAATAATTTTTAGTCACATTACGTCAAGCATATTATGTTCACACTATTCCAATGTTCCGCATATGTATATATTATAAAAAAAAGAAAACAGAAAACAGAAAAGGGTGATTAAAAAGGGCCAGTGCCGTTGGATCTCCACAGCCCAAGACTCATCCCGTTAGTCCCCCACGACGAGCGTCACTGCCCATTACTGCCCGACCCGCCCGGTACCAGCTACACCGAGGACTCCAGCTGGGGTCATGACAACCTTGCAGCCGGCTACACGGAGGACCCCGGCACCGCCAGCCTGACCAGCTGGAAATGGGGAGCAATGGAGGGTGGCATCATGCGGCGTGCAGCGTCCAGCATCGCAACAGCACTAAAATATAATCGCCAATTTTACTGTACTAAAATACATAGATTTGCGGGAAATTGAAAAAGTAATTTACCTGGCCCTTACGAGACAACCCTCACGACCAACCGGAAGACGGAAGTGGCAGACATGGAACGCAAGAGCAACGAGGAAGTTTATATTGTACAGATGTGCGCCATCTGCCAGCTCCTTTTTTTTATTGCAAGGAATCACTATATTATGTAGACTCCATTAATTTTGAATTAAAATAATGGTATATGAGACATTCCGATGTATGAAAATGTGTCTAGGGTAAAAATATCACACTAGCTGTTAAAATAGATAACAAAATATTTTTTTCAACACAGTTGAGAACAGAATCATCTGGCGGCCGGCCACACCATTTCTCTCCCCCGACTGATCCGCCCACTAGTCCTCCAGGAGTCCTCCACGAATCCTCCAGGTGTCCTCCATAGTCCTCCATAGTCCTCCATAGTCCTCCATAGTCCTCCAAAGTCCTTCGGAGCAAGGGAAGGCTCTCCAGGTATGCTGGGGTGTGGCTTTTAAGCTCTATTTACTTGTTTTACAAGGTCATGTAAGGTATTCAGGCCTTTAGTCATTAGTTTAGTTTCTCGCTCTATGCTTTGGTGTTACGTCATTACGTACACTCCGGCAAATCAAATTGCAAATAAAATATTACTAGGTTTTTAGCTTATAAAATAACTATGAATTCTTTGTCTACTTTTAAACCTAAACACTATGCAAAATGCATATTTCAACTGTATAATAAACTGAATTATTTATCAGAAATGAAATCACAATACATTATAACAATGAAATGGTATACTGTACATTCTTATAAATGAAAGAAAACAAAATAACCTGACATACTCAATAATCAGTTTATTACACTATTGCATAGACAGCATTTGACATTTTTGAGGCCATTATCACTTTGCATTATTTGTACTGAACCCTTCGTCACAGTGCAAGGTCAAAACCGTATATAATTTGGAGGGCCACAAGTAGCAGCATGCAGCCGAATTCATCCCCCACATTTTGTTCTGCTAAAGTAGAGCTCCGGGCGCCTTCAGCAGGTCTTTTGATATCCACTGTTCAACGAGCCACTATCTCTCCCCTCTTTCCACATCTTTTCAAACACACTTTAGTCATACGTACACATAATACCACAGCGTGACAATCTGGGTTAAATTCTCAGCGCAGAGACGGCTTAAGAAGTAGTATATGCTTTGTACTTGTCGACAGCAATAGGAAGCAGTGCACCTGAGTGTTTAGCGATGTTAGCACCGGCAGGCTGTTTGACAAATGTGCAGTCGTTATGTTAAAAGTAGCTCCACACACTCCACTGCTCTGTTGGGAGGGAGTCGATTCAAGACAAATGATGAAGCAGAAAAAAAGAACTAAAATACTGGTGGTAAGCTGCACGACACACAATGTGCACCAACAGCAGGCCACTTTATCAGGCATAGCTTGCATGTAGACTTCTGGGTAGAGTCCCATTTTGCAGCCTCTTCTGCTGTTGTACTGTTTGATTCTGGAGATAGACAAATATATAACAAGTAGGGATGCATACCGCTACGACGGACCGGATCTGGACTTGTAAAAACGTTTCGGTTCAGGTCCAAAAAAACTGAAACCCCGGTGATTTGGTTCTGAACTAATATAAAATATAGCACTCAAATACTATATCCTTTTTGTTCTAGAATCTAGACCATCTTAAACCTTCCATTGATCGCGAAATTCGCGCTGGTAAAGACGTAAACACTGCCCTGCGCCGCTGTCAATAGCGCACACGGGCCCTAATTAGCGACGCACGCGTCTTCCGGGCATAAGTTGAAGCCGGCGAAATAAGTTTAAAGATGCGAGAGACGGGAGCGCCTCGTACGTGTGAGACAGGAGCGCCTCGTACGTGTCGAGCTGCGCGGAACCGTGTATCCACATGTGAACATTGAAGTGAAGCCGGTAAGATCGCTGGCTTTATTTGAACTGTTTTAAGCTGTGGCCTGCTGCGGGTTAAAGGGGCGGGGTCAGCGTGGTCTTGTCTGGGTCTTTGGTCTGGGTGTAAATATGAATGAAATAACTTAAGTGTTATGTTGTGGTGTGATGTATTTGGCATTAAGTAAATACAAAGTAAAGTCAAAGTAATATTGCTTAATTGCTGCATTCATTAATTGGAGTTTATATTTTGTAATAGTATTTGTATTCTACAGTTGTTAAATATGGTCTGGTGTTTAATGCTGCCAATATGATGTATTATTTTGATTTGTTGTGTAAAATATGTTCATATTCTACTTTTGATACTGCTAAGTTGATTGCTTTATAGTGATTCAAGTTGACTTTTATGCTAGTTTATGTAACTCTGTTATTTTACACTGTGACTTAATTATTTACTCTGGTGTATTGTCTGTTTGAAGGTTTTTACCTGACTTTTGATGCCAATGGATCTGTAACATTAAAGAGTGGAAATGTGTCTAAAGGCAAAACATTGTATCAGATGAAACAGCTGCTTTGACCCTTGACCCAGACTGACCCTGTCAACAATACTCAACATGCTCTTGTTGTTGAGTTGAGTCTTAGCTCGTAGCTCATGATTTGTAAGTTGTAACTTCTGTTAAAAAACAGTGACAAGTTGAGTTTATTTCAATCTGCAGTCAAGCCTTGTGTTTGATAGTCGTCCTTGTTCAAGTGTCTTCAACTTAATTTAGCGAAGCAGCTTGTGTTACGCTGTTGTAACATTATGCAAGTATGGCATGGTTTAGGTCCG
>NW_027315835.1:16643207-16743207 GCF_026437365.1 Eucyclogobius newberryi
AAAGGGTTCATGACTTAAAGATACTTTTTTAATTAAAGTTGTAGACCTATCAGCCAAATACGAGCAGTTTGTTTTTACATTGTTATAGGGAAAATGCTTTCTGGGCAATAGTGTTTTTTTCTTGTTTTTTTCTTGAAGGTCCAATGTACTGGCCACTGGGGCTTACTCACGGCAGGCTTAAGATAGCAAGATAGCAATATCCTATTCAGTTAATTTAATAGATCTATATTTTTCCACTATTCGTTAGCATTAACTAATGTAATTTATGAATAATCTAGAGGGTGTCAGCTGGTTGCTGGTACCAACCCATCAAGCACATTTGGTGAAGTCAAAGCCTTGTTAAAAGTCCTTGTTGAGTGAGTTAACACGTCGATGTTTTATTTTAGATCAGAATTGGCTGTGCTCTGGACTCGGTGCAGGAGGTGGGGGACAGAAGAGTCCTGGCTAAACTCACATCTATGCTGAACCATGAGTGTCGCCCCCTGCAGGACACTCTGTCCACTCTGGAGAGCAGCTTCAGTGACTGATCCACCCTCGCTGTGTGAAGGAGACGTTTCACAGGTCTTTCCTTCTGCTGCTGTCAGACTCTACAACAAACACTGTTAGTCCTGAACACGTGTAACTGTCATACCCATGTGTAATACTGACTTAACCATGTGCAATACTGACTTTGACTCTGAATTACTGTCATGCTTTATGCAATAATGTTATTTTCATGTGCAATACTCATACGCAATAATGTCATATATGTGCATATAACTGCTGTAAATAAGAGTGTTTACTTTACCACTATGATCAGTATTATTTTGTCTTATGTTAGCTTATTTTTATTTTTATCTTTTCATTTTAATTTAATTTTAATTTAAAAAAATCTCTATTAAGAATATGGGAGGTTCTGTCCATAGGAGTTTTGTTTATAAAAGTTTTTTCTTTTAAGCGTGTTATCTGTTCTTTTCTTCTATATCAACCCCGAAATGCCCCCAATGTGTGGACAAAATTTGTTCACACAATAAAGGCATATCTTATCTTAAAAACTGGCATCTGAGCTGAAGGTTAACTGACTTTCAGTTGAGATTTCTGATGTTGTATGCTTCTTTTAAGAGCCTGGTGACCACTGAACAGCCTATTTTACGGGATACAAGTGAGAAAAGCAGATTGACAGCACTTGATTGATTGACTTGATTGATTGTCAGCAATTGACAGCACTAATGCAAGGAAGGTGTGAATAAAGCCAAACAATTGCCAGTACTTGTTTCTCCTGTGTGAGCTCTGTCACACGGGAGGAGCTTAGAGTAGAGCCGCTACTCCTCCACGTCGAGAGGAGCCAGCTGAGGTGGCTCGGGCATCTGTTCCGGATGCCTCCTGGGCGGCTCCTTGGGGAGATGTTTCGGGTATGTACCACCGGCAAGAGGCCCTGGGGAAGACCCGGTACACGCTGGAGGGACTATGTCTCTCGGCTGGCCTGGGACAACCTCGGGATCCCCCCGGAGGAGTTAGAGGAAGTGTCTGGGGAGAGGGAAGTCTGGGAGTCCCTGCTCAGACTGCTGACCCCACGACCCGGCCCCGGATAAGAGGAAGAAGATGGATGGATGGATGGACTGCTTGTTTCTTTGGTTACAAGCTTGGTTTCCCAGGTAATGCCATGCAGTTTAGTTCCATTTTTTATTATTTTCTTTATTTAAAGGTGGTATGGACGATTTTTTTCAGCAATTTTTTTTATCATATTTCCTCGTGGCGTGGATAAATCATTTGTCCTGCCACGTATCAATCATAAAACGCACCTATCGCTCACCTGCAGCCGCGTGCGGTTCATGCCCACGTTTCCGCGTGCCTAAGCGCATGGATCTATCATAATATAGTTCCCTCAGTGTCCGGGGCAAAATGAAGACGGAGAAAGACAGTTCGAGCTGACGCAGAAGTGGACAGAAATCTACGGGAGACGAGCGATGCGATGCGCTCCGTTGCGCTAATAAACAAACGCACGTGTGTGTGTATTGGTCCGCACGGGGGAGTGCGCATGTGCACTTCCACCTGCGTTCTCAAATCGCCGAAAAATCGTCCATACCGCCTTTAATATTTATTTAACCCACAGAGTCCCATTCAGATTAAAAACCTCTTTGATAAGGGAGCCCACGCCAAGGGTCAGTAAAGTGTACACTGTAAAGTACACAATAAACCACATTAACATCAAAATAACTAAGGTTACAAAAAACATTTGAACATTATTGATGCCATCTCAAATTCTTTCTGCAACATGTTCCAAGCAAAAGGAACTAAGTGAACAAAGGCTTTCTTCCCCAGATCTGTGCAGGCGAAAGCAGCGGAGAGCAACAGCTGATCATTTTAGTAATCAATCAAAACACCAAGGTTTTATATTCAAGACTGGACCAGACTGTGGCACCTTCTTAAAGTTTGAAAACAACATTAGCTTAGTTTTGCCAGCACTGAGGACTAGTTTAAGTGAAGAAGTGAGTGCTGGACAGCTACAAAACATTTCTGCAGGGTTTCAATGGCCCGATCAGCATAAAAGTGCATGTCAGCATCAGGGACATTTTGACCCAATTATTGATGAACAAGATAAATAGGAGAGGCCCAAAACTCAACCCTGTGGCACCTCTTTTGGACAGCAGCAAAATCAGAACAAAAACCCTCATATTTAATGCACTGAGTCCAGTTATTGAGATAACTTGAGAACCTTTTTTTTTTTTTTTTTTGGAGAAATATTGACAATACTGAGCAAAGTAGTAGTGACTGTAACCACTGCAGCCTGTTTTTGCACTTTTGCTTTTCAGTGTGTCCTTGAGTCCATCAGCATGTAATGTAAGCAGCAGAAAGAACAAGTCTTAAACATTAACTTAACACATATAGAGCACAATTACAATTTGTTTTCATACTTTGATTTTTAGTTTGAAGGATCATTGAAATATTTACTTTAACCAGCGTTACATAATGTGCAACGTGCTGATAATATACATATCATCGTTACTATTATCAATGATTTATTATTAATCCTCTACTTTGTTTTTTTCAATTGAGGTGAAACGTTCATATTTAATAGAGTTTTCGCCATGTTGGATTACAGCTATAACAAATGCTATTAAAGACTGCTTTCTGGTGCAGATTTACAGTGCAAATAGATCTGCTTTCAGGCGTGAGGTTCACACTCCACACAGCGCTCCATCAGCTTGAACTTTGACCCTGCTGCTGCTGGCCTTTCAGAGGGCAGTAGATGATATTACATCGTGTGACATATGAGCAAAGTGGAAAATGGACCAGGACAGGGAAAATAATGTGGTGGAAGCCCCTTTGGCGTAGGTGTCAAGGATCTAAGATTTTATATATATATATATAAATATATATATATATATATATATATATATATATATATATATATATATATATATATATATATATATATATATATATATATATATATATATTTTTTTTTTTTTTTTTTTTCTACATTACATTTCTTTCATTTATTTGCTGATGAATTGTTCAACCTCCTGACCTTCAAGCATCAATAAACCCTTGTACCCCCCAATTTACTAACTTTAAAGAGAGAAATTCAAAACTGGATTGTGTTTGTTGCTGTCATTCAGTTGAACTTTTGCCAGTACAGTTACAGTTGCAGTACTTGAAGTGGGGAATGACATGTGTGGACATTGCTTCCCATAGCATGAATATGTGTCCTGTGACAGTCCAGGCCCCAGTGGACTGTGTTCCCCCTGTAAACATGGACACGTGTCAGCAGTGGGGCATGCATGGTTAGTTCAGGCAACCTGCTCTGCACGGCGGCTCACTTGTGTACAGTGTATATCCAAGGCGGGTTTATCTGTAGAACACAATCTGTACAAGTCATTCTAAAAGCTTTAGAGGAAAAGAAGAGCCTGTTAAAATGTAATCTAATGGTTAATTCTCCCAGTGTATTATGTATTTTACTCATGATTCTACCGAATCAAATGCACTACAGATATGACGGCTGCTTTCAGATGGGCGATTTGACCAACAGCTCACTGTCCCTGCGCAGATAATGTTTATGTTGCAAAGAAACCAAATAAATATACCACCCAAGCTTCAAACAGGGACAATTTCTTTATTTAATGATTCATTAACATTATCAATCATTCATTTCACACAGGCAAGTCTCAGTATGTTCCTGTGAAAGGCAAATGTAAAAAAAAGACTGCAATATTATAACATATTCAATTAGTGAGGTCCTGCAGAGATGGAAGTCTGCAGCCAATCACCTTCTCAGCAGAGGCACAACGCGCTGTAGTATGTGTTTGTACGTTCAGGCCAATATGTTTGAGTTAACTTTACAAACTATTATTACATTTTATCATTGGTCAATTGAATTGTGCATTGGTTTCAATTATGGCTTAAAGGTCCCACAACATGCAAAATCGACTTTTCAGAGCTTTTAACCTTCTTACATTGCTATTTGTGCTTCATATATGTACCCAGAGTGTTTTTTTGATTGATTCCCGCAATGTTTAGCTATATTACAGACTATCTCTATCGCGTCATAAGGGCAAGCACGCGTCACCATCCCCCCTCTCCATACATGAAGATATATATATATATATATATATATATATATATATATATATATATATATATATATATATATATATATATATATATAAAAGAACATAAACGGGGAGAAGTTCTATCCGATACCGAAAAACCAGGAAATAAGAGCGCGATGGACATAAGACTTTTATATATATATATATATATATATATATATATATATATATATATATATATATATAGATATAGATATCGTTCTGCGCACGCTGTAGAATCAGCACGTTTTTATTCAGTCTCAAAGTAGACTCTTTCTCACTCACTCCGCGCTGCTCCGCGGAGCTTACAGCAGACAGCTGTGGGGCTATGTCACGGGTGGGCGGGGCACACACGCGCTCTGAGACTATGTCACGGGTTGGGCGGGGGAGCCAGATCGCTCTTCGCAAGGGTGGGGGCGAATATCAAACCAAGCCGTTTGCATTTCCGGGTTGGTGAGGGGGTCCAAGGTCTGGGTGACATTTCTTGACTATTATGTCAAGGGTGTTGCACATCCCTTATTATTATCAAATATACACTTAGGATAGACTACGAAATGTGAAAAAAAGCATGTTATGGCACCTTTAATGATAATGTGCAATGTTCTTATTGACCTACATAACTTTATATTTTATTATGTACATATCATGCCGTTTTGTATTCATTGTTCAATGTTTTGTTGATTGTGTTGCACCGAATCACCAGGACAAGTTCCTATGTTTGTGAATTGTATTCATTGACAAATGGCAATAAAACCTATTCTGATTCTGAAAATCTGGTCTTGAGAACATCCTCCAGAAATACCAGATGAAATCTGGTTCCTCCTCGATTTCAAATCTGAAAGAGATGATAATTTTGTTTGCCACAGCAGCACATTGTGCTTTTTGAACACAGTCAACCGTCTTCCCAAACGCTTCAATAAAATCTTCTCTCTCTCTAAAAAAGAAACGTATATATATTTTTTAATTACCCAAAGGCTTATCAGCTTAAAATTTGCAAAGTTTCATTGCTCATGGGTTTACAGTTGGCTCATGAAGTGTTTCCAACGAAAACTGTAGGAGGAGATGCCAAAAGTACAACAAGGTGCACTTTTGTATAAGTGTATAACTTTTTCCCTATATGACCTAGTGCCGACCCTGTTGTTAGCGCCGTGATTGATCCAATATGGCCGACTTCCTGTATGATTTAGGGCAGGGTCATAATATAATTTTTTACATATCCTCATATGAACTATTTTTTGGAGTGAGCGTCATATTTTTACCGCAACTTTTTTGGCGTCAGGCTCCCATTGGCCCCATATTAATCGTTTTTTGAGGTGGTGCTTCAGAGCCGTCTTTCAATATTTTTTCACGGAATCTTCACTCAAAATTAGAACTCACAAGCATATTCGTCCTTGTTTAATTCTTGATTTTTGCATTTTTCCAGTCCCCGGATACAATTTTCAAGTCCCTTGCCGGTACAATTCCCGTCCTTCGGCTCGGTCTAATAATAGACACGCTTGCCCCAGGCACTGGGGCTGCATGGCGTAAAAAGCACGTCAAAAGCTCAGCGGGGACACATCCAGACTTATCCGCGGACATTAAAGGCATCATAAACACTTGCGTCTATTATCATTAGCATAAATGGTCCCATTAATTTCCAGCACAAAGCACTGTGGAACACGCAAACGTTAACTCAACTCACACCACTGTTGTTCCAATAGCATTTTTCACAACCTCCAAATGTGTCATTACGGCAAAACGTCAGAGTTTGGGGTTAAATGAGCCAAGCCAGACCAGAACTCTGGTTTCTTCCTAGTCAAACATGTTAAATGTTGGTTGCAGAGGCGGCGGCACATTTACTGTACGTATGAAATGGCTACTGAAGGAAAGTCACCTGATGCTGTCTAAAAAAACATTTCAAGTATTTGCTACGTAATGTTCGCTTACCTAATGCATTCCTATTGCTTTTCGCAACTCTCTTTTGTTGTTACGGTTACTAAAAAACAAAAACTAGCATGCTAAAACTGCACATCCTGATTTGCAGAGAATAAAACATAATCAGATGCATAGAGCGCACATATGGATGTTTTTACAATAAATCTATACTGTGGCTAAACACATTCTATTTGATTATATAAAAAAATGGGGTACAGCCCCTTTAACATAAATGTATACTGTGTACTCCTCAAATACATTACAAAAACTTGTTTTGCTTCATTAGTTTTCATAAGTCAACCTATTTAATTAATTTACCTCTCTAAAGTGCTAAACACCAGCACACTGTAAACCATGAAGCTCCTCTGCGTTTTTGAAAATCCACATGCCTTATGTATACTTTTTTGACTCGAGCTTCATGCAAACTAGTTCACTTTTTAATGCCCCATCAGATGCAATGCTGCCGCTCTCTACTGGTGTTAACTTGTCATACGTTTTATTATTAATTTTGGATTTTTTTATCATGCTGCAGGAACTACAGATGATATGGTGCAAAAAACGTCTGCCTGAATGATGGATAAGAAAGTTAAGTTGTATCTTGGTGTTTACTTAGCAGAGGGGGGCAGGAGTACTTTGTGGCTGACCCAGATTCATGTCCCAAGACTGGGATGACATTTTCACTTCCACGATGTGTCAATGCTTCTCAGATAACGTCCACATGTTGTTTTCCTGAACATTCATGCTTTGACAGTGATGAATGTTCATCGCGTTGCACTGTAAGCTTCTTGAGATAACTGGTAACAATGCTTGCAATACGTTTCATTTTAATTTTTCTTTTTGAGGTGAAACAATTCCAGATCTGAGTTTCCTTTCTAGTTTTCCTGGTGCAACTATTCATCAGCATTGTTACATTGGTTTGGGGTTAACAGAAAGAGAAGGACTGGTAAATTGCTTACTTTTAGCATCATTTTCTTCTTTAAATTATTGGAAAAGTCTGAGCTGTTCATAGATAAAACTCAAATTATTCAAAGGCCACCCATCAAGAGGCCTCATTTATTTATAGAGCCCCTTTGGCAGTAACCCAATGCTAATTTTGGCTCTTTTCTAATATCCACTCCACACATTTTTGCAGTTATTTGTTTACTAGTAAAAGGGTTAGGCTGGCTGACATCCACCGGACATCCACATTCTGGCCCCAGCCACACGGAGACAAAAACGTCGGTAGTTTCTAAAACGTTTTCTGTGAACGTGGAACTGTTTCTATAAATGTGTCACACTCTATTGTTGTGGCGTGGTCCCTGCTTCACCAGTAGGGACCACTTCACAACAATAGAGCATGAAAGAATATTTAATGATAATAACGACGATGGATCAACGATGGAGAGAAGATGGAGCGACGATGTAGCGACGATGTAGCGACGATGCAGCGACGATGCAGCGACGATGCAGCAACGATCGAGCACGACAGTTGGCGGGGTAGAGACTCAGGATGGGGGCTCTGTCTCGAGTAATCAGCCCAGCCGATTCAGAACCCCCCCTCCGTACATGGTGATGTGTTAAGGTGAAGATGAGACATGGGGTGGGAGGGTGTGGTCGGGAGAGCAGAGACGACAAGATATGCTGTGAATCGGCCTTATAAATAGGGCTTCTGGGTAATTAGAGGTGTGGTGGGGCGTGTTTACTGGTGGAGTAGAGGTTGAGGCGTGGTCCCGCTCCTGAACCCAAGTTGGCGATTAACATCTCCAACCCCACTTATGCTGGAAAATGCTGTAATACCTTGCTATGTTCCTTTGGGGCACTGTTGCTGACACCTGCACATGGGCTGAACACAAACCAAAAAACATGGCTGCGTTGTTGCTGTCAGAGTTTGGAGCATACGTCGCTAAGTAGAGGTTCGGGACATTGGCGCAACCTTCACAAAAATGTTGCAGATCCGGCGTGGAGTATTGTACCAGAGCACCTCATTATCTTCTGTGTAAGAACAACACTCCAAACCAGGGTGAGGAGAAAGAGATGTTATAAGGTGGGAGTACATGGGAGTACTTCTCAAAGAATAATTCACATTCCTTAACTCTTTCTCATTTCATGTTTATCCCAGATTTGATTTGTTTGTTCTTGCACGAGCTGAGACCTGCTTCACTGCTCATTTCAAACAATTTCCATGTAGTTCATTTGCTTCTGGCACATTTTATAGCCCAATTTGGTTATGGCTGGGCGAAATGCCAAAAACAGAATAGCACGTTTTCTTGTGGCAAAATTAGAACATCAGGTTTCTATCCATGATTGAAACGGTAAAATGAAGTATTAAGTGATATTTTTTGCACTTTTATGGTCCATTCATGTTTTAACCTCAATCAAAGACATTTTGCCAATTCAACTGAAAATTACAAAATATCACAATAATGTCGACTTTACCTACATGGCAGATTGTCACAGTAATGAGATAAGATAAGATATTCCTTTATTGTCCACACATGGGGAAATTTCATAGTTGCAACGCAGGTAGATGGAGGAAAAGGACATATAACTTATAGGAAGTTTAAAAAAACACTCTTATAAACAAAAACTCCTATAGACAAAACCTCACATTTCCTAATAAGGAATGGAGGGGAAAAATAAAGATAAAATAAAATAAAAACAGCTAGTGTAAAACAAGATAATACTAATAATAATGGTAAAATAAACACTCTATTTTTTATCTCTATTTTTTTTTTCATCTCTATTTTATTTTCCATTTTATTTTATTTTCACTATTTTATTTATTTATTTATTTTCTCCATTTTTGTTTCTTTCTTTTTATTCTCAATTTTTTTATTTTTCATTTTCTCTATTTATTTATTTTTCTCTCTATTTTTTTATTTTCGACTCTTTTTTTTTTATCACTCTATTTTTAATGAGATCACGTTTCAATTTGTATCCCCATACTCCCCCCAGAAGACAATCCCATATTTTCTCGTGTGGGATTGGGTATGACTTGTTTGAGTTAGTAGCACTGGGCCCTCAAATAAAGATGCCTTTTTCCCCTATAAAAATAGACTGTGGGTAACGTTACTATAGTGCTGGTGTTTGGAGTAGTTGGTTGCCAATGGAGATGGACAGTGAGCAGAGATTGGGTTGTCGCGTCTGACGGATGGACCGGCTCACTGCGCGTCTCTGCTGACATTGCTACTGTATACGCTCCCAGAGGAATCACCTTCACTTAGAGACATCAGAGCTCTCCCGCTGAACAAAGGAGAGCGCCGGTAAAAGTTCCCCAGAGGAATTTGAATGTGGAGCTGTGGAAGTGAGACAGTGCGATATGGATCATTGTGTGGCCATTGTTAGGAGCAGTGAATGGATGGACCGGTTCCAAAATAGGCCCGTGAGATGTCGGATGGTTAAAGGATGAAATGTGTAACTTTCTTGATGGAGAGCCCACCCCCTGCAGGTCTCCATGGAGATTGCTTTGGCCGATCTGTTGAAATACACAGACGAAATTAAGAATGCATGTTTTTTAGCAGAACAAATATTTGACAAATGCAAAATGGACCCTGTAACCTGCAAAATGAATCATCAATAATACATGATTAAATCCCTAATGTTTGGTGGTTTCTTCATTTTTCTAAATTCATTATCATAAACACATTTTTTTTTAAATTCACTGTTCTTCTTTCTGCTCCTTTTCGATTGTGTTCGTGGACTATTTTGATTGTTTAAATTAAATGCGTGATTTAAATGACATTAATGAAAGCTATTCCTTTACTGAGGATTAAATATGTTGCCAAAGAACACTCAAGCATAATGGAATCTAACCTTCCAAATACTTCTGTGGTTATTTACATCGATATTCCCCATTCCTCTCATTAAATATATGAAAACATTTTTATAACATCTCTTTTGAAGCTTTAGAGACACTGTACAGTTTGATTCCCTTGTTTTGCAATAGCACTTGAACGTTATAAATAAATGTACTTTCCGGCAATGGCCTGAATGGTTCTATTGTAGCAGATGTGCATTTGTTTGTGTTTTTCTGGCTCAATCTTGTGATGTCCTCATTACTTTTCCCTCCTGGCTCCATTGCTCTAATTGGCTTGTTTCCCCCCCCCCCAATAACATGAACTCGTCGATCTAGTGCGGTTAAAAAGAATATCCTCTTGAATTGTTGTCTGAGTTTGTGTGTGAGGAGCACAGGTCAGCTCAGGTAAGTCTTGATGTCTTTAAGGGTTTTCTTAAACGTTAAGTTAAATTCACTCTTTGAGCCTTTGAAGCACCAGTGTAGGCCATGATCAAAGACAGGCTCGGAGCTGTGTTTCCCTTCCATAATGTGTGCCAGTGTCTCTCGCAACTCCAAACCATATGTACTCAATTAGCTTTCCATTATTAATAAATCCAGCCGCTGTCAGTCTAAAAGATATGCCCTGTTTACCGCTGCAAAAGTTGTTGCAAAAGTTACAAAGGAATTACGGGATGAGGCTGAATTGTGTCTCGCCGAAATGCACACAAATTGGCCTGAGCAACTTATTTTCCTCCAGTGTTTGGGTTAAAATCAATAGGCTATGGCCAATTTATTCAAATCCCCCAACCAAACCTGATTGGGACACGTTTTCTTTGGTTTTGAAGATCTACGGGAGGCAAACGAGGTAGAATTGGTCCCCTAGGTGATGTCACGAGAGGATGCTAAATCCATGTTGCCTTAATTAAAGTTAAGCCAAAAGGAATAATTAGCGTGGCCCAGAGCATCCAAGCGCTGCACAACAAGGAGACAGGCCAAACTTCTCAGCTGGTAATTATTATGTGCTTTGATTTTCTACAAGGCTTTTTCAGGAGATTACTAAGCAAAAAAAAGCTATTACCAAAGGGGAACTATGCACTGACTATCACACCTGGATATATATAACAATATTCCATTTGTTTATTGTTTTATTAATAAGCAGGCCTTTAGATATTGTGATTTCATTGGAGCCTGTGTTTTCTTATGGAAATGCGAGCTGATTTATTGCTCACATTATTAACCCAACCCCTAAAGGCCTGGTTTAAGGATCAGAGCAACGCGACCACAGGCCATAACAATGAGCCTAAAACCGGGACAAATTAGCTCCCACTACACCATATTACATGAATGAGAAGTGCTGTAACTACTCTTCTACAATTTACATGCAAGAAAATGTAGCTTGTGAGTTTGTGGCTGTCCATTACATCTCTCTAAGCAGCAGACATGTTCTCTGACTTCAGGGGTGAGAGGTGGGGCCACATATAAGACCCTCGTTTGGTTGGGTCTTTTCTCCTTTGTCACTTTTTAACGCAGCAGTAAATGTTGATCTGCTGCACTCAAAACTACTCCAAACCAATCGTCCAAGAAAAAAAATAAACATTTTGAATGCAGTTTGTGGGGAAAAAAACAAACATTTGATCACTGACATCTGGAGTCAGCAAATACCTCGATGTCATAAAGTCAAAACAAATCATGTAAATATTATAAAACTTGAGTTCAGTTAATGTCATACAATCCATTTCCTCCATCTTAATGGTTACTAATAAATTCTCCCCTGTCTTTATGCACTTGGTTCATAGCTCTCTTTATGAGAAGTTACAGCGCGGCGTATCACAGTGCGACTCCAGCTTGTGGTTTAGGATTCATTTAAAAATGCTATTGATCACTTTTAAAGCAGACTTTGAACTGTTGCCCAGCCTCAGAGCCGCGCATCGCTCGGGCTGGAGTTTCACTTCGGAGACTAATCCTGACCTTGCGCTGCATGATATGGAAACTCACTTTAAGAGTTTCAAACTATTTATTAAAGCTGGTCAGAGGTAGCCTTTCAAAGTAATAGCAGATTGCTTTATACTTACGGGGGCAGAACTTTGTGTGCAATTAGGGTAGAACCTGTTATTCAGAGCTCTACTTTGGATGTTCTATTCACTATATAAATCACAATATTATTATGTGCGTTTGCCAGAGCGAACTCATGGTATCACAGACATTCAGGCATAATACCAGTCTTAGTATGTGCCAAGAATGCAAACTAATCTACATTACTTTATCACCATTATTTATCACCACAATTTGTTGCTTTTGTTAATTATAATAGTCAACCGACATGATCCACATAGATCCACATTTCCCATTGGTAAATGTATTTCATTGTATGCGGGAATGTTTATTTTAGAAAATTTCAATCTGGTTTTAAATGTTTATGTAGCACTGAAATTGCAGCTTTAAGTGTTTTTAATGATCTGCTTTTAACATTTGATTCTGGTTGCCCTGCTCTTTTATTTCGTTTGGATTAAACAGCAGTATTTGACACTATAGACCACAAAGTATTGCTTTCTCATCTTGAACATTTTGTGGGCATCAAAGGCCTTGAGTTTACCTCTTGCCTCAGTAACCAATCCTTTGCATTGCATCTTGGACCCCACTCTCTGAGCACAGCACCTCTCACTAGTGGGATTCAACAATACTATGGTAACCGCAATATTTCAGTACCGCAGTATGATCACTAAAACCGTGAAAGGATCAAGTGGCCGTGGTAACCGCATTATACATTTAATGACGTTTCACGCACATGCAAATTAAATGATTATAGATGAACTATTTCATGTTCATCACACTCTCTGCCTTTTAAACCTTCCCCGTGTTCTGCCATCTGACTCGGCTCAGAGTTTTGCCTCGGCTTTATATTAATGTAGTCAATGAGTCAATAAATACACAGCACAGACATAATAGCGCAGGTGTTCACGACTGAGCATTCTGAACAAACAGCAGGATATTTAACATAAGCCTACATTGACCCAAACATCAATATGTAGCAAAGCATCAGCACATGCTGTGCATCGGTGTCGAGTATGTGGAAAACAAGTGACACTTAACATGTGGCGCCAGGCGCTTTTCAAGATATTAATGTACTTACACATACTGTCACTTAAGCCTGCTGATATATTTGTTGCTATAAATCAAGTACAACCTTAATGTACTTTACATGCATTATTATGGGCTGATGGGCCACACCACATGTACCACAAACTGCAGGGCAGAGGCACCGCAAAGTTACTGCAAGGGAAATGATTTAACCACGACAGCCCTATTCAACAGGGCTCTATTTTGGATCCTCTCCTGTTTTCTTTACACGTGTTGCCACTTGGTTTTCAGAAAACATGTACAAATGATGTACAAGTGTATCTGCCTGGAGGGCTGAGGGAGTTGGAAGGCGTAATCTTTTTTTCACATCTAAATTAAAAGAAAACATCAATTCTGATCTTGGAAAACTTGAAATTTGAACTCTTTTAGCCTCCTATGCACATTCATCAATATTGGTGTGGTTTTGGACAGCTCTTTTAAACTAGCAACAATTATTAGTACAGTAGTAAAACAAACATTTTAAGTAAGGATAAACTTTACTTACCTTTTAATGATTTTTTCTGTAGATGTCCCATCTGGAGTACTGTAATTCTTTGTACTTTGGGCTGGACCAGGACTCTTTGATGACTACCATGACGACCAAAATGCAGCGGCTGACCAGGCGACCAGTTTTCTCTTAATTGTTTTTAAATGCTGAAATGGAATGACTCCAATATATTTGTCAGAGTTGTTGTCCTTTCATGCCCCCTCCAGGGCACGGCGCTCTGCTGGATGTGGAACACAGTTCAAAACCAGAAGAGACAGGGCTTTCAATATTTTTTCTTTTTTTAAATCTGGCTTTCAATACAAGTGTAGCTGTCCCTCGTGTTTTACTTTATGTGTTTGTTTTCATGTGTGTGTTTTTATTTCTGCTTGTATCTGTAAATATGTAAAGCACTTTGGGCAGCTGTAGTTGTGCAAATGTCATATATAATAAATGTGTGTCTAAATAATTGCATCTACAGATATTCCCCGATGCATTCACAATCTGATTTCCAAAGCTTATTAAAAGTAGGAAGAGGTTACTTTAGTCATAAATGAGATTTGTTGCTGTCAGTTATTACTAGACACACGGAGGACTGTAGAAATGAATAGTATGAGTGAAAATCAATTGGGGGGGAACTGAGGACAACAATATGATGTGCAGAGGAGATTCACGCTCTTATCTGAACACACTGACATTGCTGTGGACATGAAGCCTTTCCGAGTTTGACAGAAGATGTGATAAAGAGGCGCAGCGGTCAATGCAGTGCCATGATTAAAGACAGAGTTCTCTCGTCTTCATTGGGAAAGTGACACGGAGCTGAAAATACCTTTGTTCATTTGCTCATATACTAAAAGTGGACTTTTCGAACTCGAATGAAAGTAATTCCTTGTCAATTGCACCTCTGGGTTGAGATGTTATTTTGTAAGTAAGTAAGTAAACATTGCCCGTTTTTCACATTATGCGTTTATGTGTTGAATTATGGCAACGTTCGGAAGGAAATTCACCATCAGGGACCACGCCACAACGGAGTATGAAAGAATATTTATTGATAACAAATTGACGATGGACCTCGACGATGGAGCTCGACGATGGAGATAGACGATGCAGCGACGATCGAGTACGAGAGTTGGCGGGGTAGAGACTCAGGATGGGGGCTCTGTCTCGGGTAATCAGCCCAGCCGATTCAGAACCCAGCCTCCGTAGATGGTGATGTGTTAAGGTGAAGATGATAGAGACATGAGGTGGGAGGGTGGGGTAGAGAGAGCTGAGACGACAAGATATGCTGTGAATAGGCCTATAAATAGGGCTTCTGGGTAATTAGAGGTGTGGTTAGAGAGTGGTGCGTGTTTACTAGTGGAGTAGAGGTTGAGGCGTGGTCCCGCTCCAGAACCTCAGTTAGGGATTACATCTCCAACTCCATTTATTTTTGATGCATTCCTGTCTTTCAGCAGGTTTTAAAGGGAGATTTTTGTACTTTTGCAAATTGAACTTAAAAGAAAGAGACAAAAGCTGGAAGTGTAACGATATAATTTGTACCATGTGCTAAATATGTGGATGTTTTACTGTAGAATATAGTATGGGTCTTCAGTAAACACAGGTCAATTACAGCTAAAGGAGCAATGAGTAACTTTTCCCGTGTTTGGTCCATCTGATCCAATCCACTTGTCCAAGTGATCGCTTTGCCTGGAAGTTGGAACACTCCTCAGAATGGCATTAATCTTAGCTATCTTCACGATGGCCAGCTGATAAGGCAACAAGGCCAGACTACAGGTCACGGCCTCGCCCAGATACCTTTGTGATGTATGAAGAGCCATGAATCACCCGGCCAAACACTGGGCTTCTCCAAAACGGCAGCAATTAGGTTCCAATATGAAAACTCAGATGTTGAAACAAGATTTGAGACTTATCTTCATGTGTGATTAAGCGTCTCTGCCTGAATAAAAGTCGGACAAACATTATCAATGACATCAAGGACAGTCAAAGAGTCTTGCGGAGGCGAATAGTAATGTGGGAAAACAAAGATGCAGAAAGAAAAGGAAATGTAAATGTGCAAAATAATATTGCAAGCCTAGTATATAGAAAGTACATTCACACGAACCTGTATTACTGCACTTGTCAGCTATACTAATTCCACAGTTTTTATTAAATGAAGGACTTCTACAACAATGACACGTTCAATCACCAGTGGCTGCAGTTACACACGCACTCATAATTGTAGTGGTCAATGCAGTGCCATGATTAAAGACCGGGTTCTCTCGTCTTCATTGGGAAAGTGACACTGAGCAGAAAATACTTTTGTTTATATAAAACGTGGACTTTTTAAACTCGAATGAAAGTAATTCCTTGCCAATTGCACCTCTGGGTTGAATAAAGTGCTTTTGAGATACCACTCACTGCCCGTTTTTCACATTATGCATTTATGTGTTGAATTATGGCCACGTTCGGAAGGAAATGATTTTGTATGCATTCCTGTCTTTCAGCATGTTTTAAAGGGAAATTTTTGTACTTTTGTAAATTGAACTTAAAAGAAAGAGTCAAAAGCTGGAGGTGTAACGATATGAATGTGCTAAATGTGTGGATGTTTTACTGTAGAATATAGTATGGGTCTTCAGTAAACACAGGTCAATTACAGTAACTTTTAACCGTGTTTGGTCCATCTTCTGTCTCCATGGAGAAGTGATTGCTTTGCCTGGAAGTTGGAACACTCCTCAGAATGGCATTAATCTTAGCTATCTTCATGATGGCCAGCTGATAAGACAACAAGGCCAAGTTACAGGTCACGGCCTCGCCCAGATACCTTTGTGATTCTTCAGTTTGAGTCGGTGCTGAATAAGCATCAAAATTCGATCTTATTCGACTTAAATATACATATCATTTAGCCTTCAAAATAACATAAACCAAATGATTATTACATACAAATATTTTAAGTTAAATTAAGCTAAACTTAAATGACGGGCCTCAACCGTCAGATCATATTTAAAACCGTTCCCGACTCTTTACTGCAAATAATGAAACTATAGTCAAACTAACGACTAGCATGATTGACTCTAATTACTTAGAGCTGCTTTAAGTCAATCCAGACACAAATATAATCTTGTTGAAGTTATTTATTGGCTCAAAATCTGCCATATTCTCTTGTTTTGTTTGTCCAAAATATGGGCAAAACACAATACATGCTGTTTTGTATTACTGGCTATCCTCATTGGTCAATTTGTCAATCCAACGGAAATTAGAAGAGGCATTTGATTGAAATTGAATCAAACCTCATATTTAAGTCATGCCTCCTGCTGTTCTAAACACATCATCAGTTAAATCTCTTCTCTGCGCCGCTTCCCCTTCTTTAACATTTCATCTGTTTGCGTTTTTGCTGGCAAAATCCCTCCCCGCTGCCTTAATGTTGGCACTAAACTTAATTCTCTCATATAAATGTTGTCAGATCAGAAATAATGGGTTAGCTGAGGCCATCTTTTACCATATTAACTTCACATGTGACAGCTAATTACAGCTTACGATGCGATGTGGTGATGCATAGCTACAAACACACATAACTCCCACTGTGTTGAATAGGGGACACTGCAGATTGCCCTTAGAGCGTACTTAACCCTGTTTTCACCACTTTTCCGTACCACGGGGTCAGTGTGTGCTCATCGTAGATAAAAATGAATTGCAGACCCACCCATGCACATACAATTGCCCTTTTATTGCATTTAATCAGATGCTTTTAACATGGTGGCCTGTGTCTGTTTGCATGTGCTGATGTGGCAGAAGGGAGAGATAGCATCACCTCATTACAGGCCCAATGGTCACATTTATACAGCGCTTTTCTACCGTCAAGATACTCAAAGCGCTTTACATCAAGGAACGAGTCACCCATTCACTCACCGGTATTCGCAGATACCAGGGGCGAGTCAGGTTAAGTGCCTTGCCCAAGGGCACAACAGCAATATTCATATGAGGCAGCTGCAATCGCACTGCCAACCTGCGGGCCAGTGGATCTGACCACTCTACCTGAGCGGGTGTCGACCTTCGGATCAACACTCTACCACTGAGCTACAGCCGCCCAATCATGAGCTTTGAGAAGTCGATCAAAATGGTATGTAGAGCCAATGTTATCAGAACGGGGGTCATATTGTATAAGTGAGATTATTTAGTGTACACATGCTTTGCATTATGTTGCATCTGAAATATAAAACAGGGACTGCCTTTTATCGTGCTTTGTTTTTTTGTTATCTTGCTGGTAACACTTTATTATATGGTAAATAATTCATGATTCTTGCATGTAATATTCATGAATGGATTGATAACTAATTATGAGACAGCAATTCAAATTCAATCATGATGAGTCATACATGAACACACTATTAGTAAGTCAAATACAAATAGCCCATTATTTAATAACCTTACAGTTACTAAACTCTATACTTTGATAGATCTATCTTATACAAACTATATGAGCTAAGTCTCCCCAAGCAGATTTTTGATTATTTATTATGCATTTCATTCAAGATATATGGTGTAATGTAAGCTTGATGTAGTACTTTGAGATGTATTTTTTTGTATTTAACATATGTGGTTATTTTAGTACATTTTATGTAGTGCTGTAGTTATAACCCTAACCCAGACTCCATTGACTCCACTCACTAAGAGTGTTAGTGCTCTATTAGATGGAAGAGGACATTTTGACCTCCATTGACCTTGGGGTTGCAGGTTCCGATGGTGTAGCTCCACCTCCGGCACCCGGTCACCGTCTTTCAGCTCCAACATGTACTTCAATACGTCTGGATTTCCACTTTCCCTCATCCAGTCCAGCAGATAGTTTCTTTTACTCTGTGCTTCCGGATTGATGCATTTGGTTTGAAGCATTTTTAATTCTGGGAGAAAGTGCACTATCTTGTTGGTGGACACATTCCCATCTTCTCCTAATGTGCTTTTGAGATATGATTTGCGATGGCTCGCGTCTCCTTTTTAACTTCTTTCACAGAGTTGAATTTTTGTCCGAATTAACTTTTCAGACCAGTTTCCTCCGCGAGAAGTTGTTGAGACCATCTAGGTGTTTCCTCGTTCGCCATTGTATGTTCAAAAGTGCGGCGTTGTTTTTCCTCTTTAGCTGTTCCTCTTGTAGTTCGATAATTTGCAGTTTAGGACAAAGATACAAATATAGTGTAGAGAGTGTCGTCAACACGCCAATGCACTAGTCCTGTTCAAGTCTTACAACTGGATATGGAGTTTGTATTTCCAGAACTGGGACCAGTTGTAATGGTGACACTGCTTCAGTGGTGACTGAACCTTAGATGCTCCATCTCATGGTCCTGACCTGTAGATCCGGATGTTCCTCAACTGCCTGGAGGAACGCTCTCTGCCCTAGATAAATGGTTCTTCATCTGCCTGAATGAATTGTCTTGCGAGATGAACCACCCTCACTCTTCCTGAGTTGTTCTGGCTCCACAGTCAATCTTCAAAATGGAAACGTGTCAGTCCTGGACCATCTGCAGCCTCTCCACGGGTGGAAGTGGGCTCTCTCCTTCACTGTAGTTCTCTCCAAGGTTTCTGCTCTTAACATGCCAATCACATAGTATTTAGGGCCCGCAGGCAGGACTGGAGCAGCATAGTATTTTTTTTATTTCATACAATGGCACGTTGTACATTTGTGGGAGAGAAAGAGGACTGTGCTTTCCTGAATACTAGATTTAACACAATATCGATTTTTCTGATTCTTCCGCTGTTGTGACGCTTCAACCAATCAGCCTGAAAGAGAACTTTCCTGGATTGATTCATGTGAAGAACTCAATTCAGAGTGAGACACAGATCAATCTTGCATGAGCCAGGTTATGTTAGAACATGGTTAAAAGCTCATAAAAGTACATTATGTTAGGGTTAGGGTTATTATATGTGTCTAAGGTATAATTTTCTTTTTTTTGGCTTGTAGGCTTTATCAGACAGGACAGTTTAATGAGACATGCAGTAAATTGTTGTAGCCGGGATTCGAGCTCACATGTGCGGCCAGCTGCACATGGAGCATGGCATGTGTGCTGCACCTTAACCACTCAACCAAGAGCATTCACGGATTGTCCATAACATCACACAAAGGGTCTACACACTACATTAGTCCACAAATAACAGCCCAAAGGAATCACAGGAAGGTTAAAGTAGATTGATGAGCATGGACGCCTAACCCTGTCATGGTCAGGTCAGACGCACAGCAAGCGTGAGTGTAGAACTGCATAGCCACTCGTAACATGCAGAGTGAATGCAATGCAATGTGGGCCTGCACTGATGTAGGGCATCTGACAAAACAAAGCAACCAATAAATATAGCTGCTCATTACAAGTAAGATAGACCTACATTAGTGCTTACCACTTTTAGCTAAATGAAGCTCCAATGAGGGATGAAGGGTATCACGCAACAAGAAGCCTGTTACAACAATGGAAAAGCTGTTGCCACTGATGCTACAAGGTCAGACAGATTAGCCGAAAGATGCAGGGAATCCTTACCATTACTTGGTAGCGATTGGTGCGTCCTGTCCACATAAGTCACAGCCCATGGTAAAAATGAAACATGTAAACTAAATATATGTGAGAAACACTCCAGGCTTCTCTTGCCTGCCATGCCATAACCGGCTCCCACCTGGAAGCTGAAGGCCAGGGCATGGAGTCATTGCGGGAGGAGGTTTGACAGCCAGACTAATAAACTTAAGACTTAAGTAGGAGAGCCCGCCAGCAGGCTACACTGCCACACATGCTACATCAACACTACTTTGTACTTTGGTCAGTGTGCGAAGTAGGGCTGGTGTGGTAAAACAATTTCCTGTGACCAGAGAAGTAACAAATTTAGTAGAATTGAGGAAAGATAAGACATTAAAAAAAGAAGAAGAAAAAAGAAGAAAGGTTAAGGCACACAAGGTCCAAAATAAGAGCCCCATTTAGTCAATTTCTGTCAAATTTGTCAAATGTGTGATTTTTTTCCATTTTCCGAATGTCAGTTATGGTGTGGGTCAGTCCTTCATGTCATCCATATTTTTGTGATGGCTTTTTTCCTAGCTGCCAGAAGTATGTTCCAAAGGTATCCATGTGTGTTGTCCATTGCAGGAGTATTGAGGCCCAAATACATTGTTCTCAAATTGGGTGGAATTTTGTTGTCTGCAATGCCTTGTTCATTCTTGTGCAACAGGACAGTCCCATAACAAATGATAATGATGTGCCTCCCAGCAACTACAATTTCTCCACCATTCTGCCCCTCCCTGTGAATAATGAGTGCTTTGACATGGTGTGGTAAAAAAAAACATATTCTTACAAAATAATTCCTTCTAGACATGCAAAAAATGCATTTAGTAGATCTTCAGTAGTAGTAGTAGTAGCTTTCCAGGTTATTAATGCATTTATATACGTAAGTATATGAGATATTATACTATAGATATTTCTATATTTCAGGCAAAGGTTTATAATAATCGTTGCCATGTTGTTGTTTTTTATTATTATAATTTCTCATTTGTAAATACATATAAAAGTCTTGTTTCTCTAAATCAAAGGATTCCTTCAACATATATTTACGGATTGTAAAGGACAATCAAATATGATTTGATTGTCCTTTACAATCCGTAAAAACAGTCGTGTTCCTTTTGTTATCCAAATCTTAAATCTCAGATCAGTGCTATTTGACTTAAAACTTTGGTTATAAGCCAACCAGTTCAACCAATTCAAGATTTTAACATCTTTGTTTAATTTTGTTGAATAATGTTTTCATGAGCATTGATTTTACACAGTGATTACAAATTACATCCACATAAACGCTGACGCAGGCAGAATTTTCTGTTAGATCTGAGTTTTACTTTTGATCATGGGACAAAGGCTACGTTCACACTGCAGGTCAATTCCCCCACATGTGACCTGTATCTGATGGTTTCAGGGCAGTGTAACAGCACTCAACCGATTGTTTTCAAATCCGACCCAGGCTACTTTTGTATGTGGAAATAAATCTGATCTGAACATCATCAACAGGCAACATTTCCAAGATAAACGTCATAATACGCCTGAAAACAACAAAGAAGGTGGAGAGAAATGGTAGATGAAGGAGCCAAAAAGTGTGAGTAGAAAGACATTTGTGACGGGGTGACAAATCAACTACAAAATAGAGGGTTTGTACCATAATCAGGCGGTATTTGAGGAGAATGCAAAATAGTTGGCCGAGCGAGGGATAAAGTGTGCCTGGCTGCAATGACAGCGGAAATAAAAAGCCTTTGTGCAATGACGGGTAACGTGCCTTTTTACTTCCGGAACACAGTGTTCTTTTGTGCACATGAAGACCACATCAAGCTGCATTCCATTCACACCACCATCTCACCGTAGCCTAAAGGACTGGCACTGCCACGAAATACACTTTTAGTTATAATGTAAGATAGTATATTATGCAATGAAACAGAAATGTGTCAGCAGCCTGGAGAACTTCTCACTGAATGTTTTATTTCCACTGAGTTTGAACTTAATATGCAACATTTAAATCTAATATTTCGATGATCTTTCTACCTGGGAGCCCCTCAGGTCAGACCTCCATATATTTATAATCGAGGCCGTGAATGAATCTACAGGTTAGACGCACAGGGATTTGGCACGTTTTCCAACACCCATCTGTTAAAATACTTATGTCACGTCCAAATTATTCTTCAGTATAATTTTATAAATGCATGTTTTATTGTTCATGTTTTGTTTTGTTTTAATTTAAATTGGTTGGCAATATGTTTTGTGTTGAACATTGATGTGAAAATATTTGTGATGGAAACAACAAATGACGAGTACATTTTTTAGGCAGCTGTACTTTACCTTAGTCAATTTTACAGCAGATACTTTTTAAGTTTTACTTCACTAAATTTGAGAGTAGGTATTTGTACTTAGTAAAAAGTAGTTTTCCCCACCTGAATTATCTTTGGAGTTTATTTCTAGCACGTTCATGGCTCCCAAAATGTCCTGTCATTGAGAAAACTAAACTAAAGACAATAAAAATAATCAAAAGATTCAGTTGCATCTGTTCTTTATCCACTGCATTTGACCCATTTATATGTTATCCTCAAAGTGTTTCAATACATTTCTACAGATCAGTATATGTTGTATGTGATCATTTAACATGAAGTTTTTTCCTCCTGTTCTTTTACCAAAGTAACACAATGTAATGGACCAGTCTGTGAGTGCTCCTCATTTCTACCATTTTCTGCATGGATCTGTGGGTATATAATCCATCCACAATATTCCATGTTTAATACAGCATGTACCCCTGAACTATAAATCAGTTCATAATATCATAACAAAATAAACTTTGTCACTTTTCTCATGGAGAGCCTGCCACCTGCTTGTCGCTATAGATGCTATTGTTGGAGATACAGTTGATGCAATCGGCTCAGGTGACACCGACAATAAGAATCTATGTTTTTTGAGATTTCTTTCAGCATTAAAAACATATGTAATTGAATACATACAACATTTAATGCCATGCTGTGGAATATTCCTGGCCGGTCATGTCAAGTTTATTTATAAAGCACATTAAAGGCCAAATAACATGCAATCTGGTGTAACATAAGGAATGCATAAACAAGCTAAAATAAAACAATACAAATGCAAACAACTAAGACTTAAATATTCAGAGATTGGGCTGTTCTAATACTCAGAAAGAGACTGTTCCAGAGTCTGGCACCTGCTACAGCAAAGCAGTAATGTCTCCATGGGGACAAAGTTACATAGTGCACCTTTTAAACCAGGATGAAAAAAACATACTTATTAGGACTGCATATTTTGAGCATGAAGCAGAAATGTCTCTCCTTTTACTGTAAAAATCTTTTCAAGTGCCAAAACATACTGCTCCATTCATTTGCATTCCCGAAGTCCTACTCCGTGACATATGAGTGACGCTCCTCAAAGGGCCTCTTTGTGGGTGCCCTTCACGCAGCCCTTACCCTCTGCAGTCAAACCATTCTGCACTGTGCACCGTGCAGTGGACACTATACAGGCTCCCATGGGCGACTTCAGATAAACAGTTTCAGGCTCTCGAAGAAAGGCTGTCATTGACCATATGTTCTTGGATTGAGCTTTTTAACCGTGTCACCAAAGCGGAGTTAGGTACATTTTGAAACCCTGAATTGTGTCTGGACTAAAGCCAAAAAAGCTAAAACCACTAATGAAAAAGTATGCAATGTTTTGAAATGTACAAAATATTTTCTGCCGCATAAGCTGCAAATTATAAGCATTACAATTGAACACTTAAAAAGTATAAGTGGTAAACAGTGTAAACATATAAAGTAAACGTGCACCAACTTTTATTGAGTCTGCATCTGCTCTGTGTATTGCTTTGCTTCCAATGTTCATGGCATTAAACTTCTCTCTGTTGCATTTGTTCAATTACATGTGTTTTGATTGCTTTAAATCCCACGAAAAACATACATTCTTAATGTAAATGAGATTGCCTCTCCACAGATCTGACTGGTAACTTGGCCTGGTGCTTGTCTCTATGATGTTATATAAGTTTAATGCCATTTTTGAGTCAAATCTAACAAGGCAGAAAACTGAGTGGAATGTGAGCCATCCCCCATGGAGCAGTATTTTAAAGTCCTGACCCCTGCAGTGAACTATGAGCCTTCTTTGTTTTCCTTCCCAGGGACAGGATCGAAAAGATGGAAACTTTTCAAAAGACTAACCATGTTTGTTCAACAGATGCCTTAAACACTCTGGTTGAAATGTGTGTTGTGTACATTTCCTAGAAACATGTTTTTTGGACCGTTTCACAGATCGTATTTCTCGTCATTCAAGGTTGTTTTTGTAGATATATTTTGTGTGATCACTGCTGTTACTTTTGGTATTCCTCTGCCTTTTAAAATTTTCGTGACTTTTCGTCACAGTTGCAATTTTTTCTCTTTTCCTATCTACCTATAGGTTGAATAGTACGCAAAGATCCTGGCAACCGTCCAGAACTACAAGAACTACTTTGTAGTTCTGCATTTTGCGTGGTGCTGGCAAGTAGTACTTTGTAGTTCTACTATAATTACTTTGTAAGTAATTATAGCTGCCACTTTCAGTAAAGAATGCAGAAGTCAACAAATTTCAATCTGCTCTTAGAAAACATCTCAGGGCCCTGCGGCTTCTTTAGACTTTTTAACATCTCTGTTGCTAAACACTGTAGAAAGATCAGCAATCGGAAACGTAAGACCAAAAGTGTCTGAAACCTGCATAGTCTGGCATCAAAGGTTCCCCTTTGATTTAAGAATCAGAGAATCAGAAAATTAATCAAATCTTACTATTTAATACCAGCGTTTCTTGTAGAGAATTGTATTAGAATTGTCAGTGAATGAGTGGATGAGTAACTGGGAAGGTTAGTGATCTTTTGCTGAACAATGGCTAGTCCCAGAGAATATGCATTACTACAAATATACTGTATATCATAATGTTTTTGTTACTCTTAGACGTTCTCGGCCAGTGCACACAGGGACACTCCCCAGCGCCTCCATTATATTCTGTTAGTGTGCAAACACCGGGTGCGCGCCTGTGCGTGGTGGCGCTCCACCCAACGCTATGATTGGGACTCGCAGCTGAAAACACACACACATTCACATCTGCGGTGAGTACCCACAGATATGTGCATTGGCCTCAACTGTTAGTGGGGTCGCCTTGCCACAGAGTTGACCTGCTTTAGATTGATAAGTTTAATGCCATAATTTCAAAAATGCCACGCAAAGCAATAATATGTCATAGAGACAAGCAGATGGCGAATGCTCCACCAGAAAAGTTCCTTATAGTGCACTTTTAAGTATATTTTAGACCTAAATAGCAGCATTTACTTGGTTCATATGCTGTAAAAAATATATATAAGTAGGTTTTTTCCTTTTGTCCAGGCAAAATATGATAGGGATGTTTACTTGGCTGCTTGATCTTCTAAACTCCAGTGTGCTTCGGAAAACCTCTCGTTGCCAAAGTTCCTCAATTTGATGTAATGTTTTCGAAAAAGCACATTTGCATTTGTACAGAAGGCTAAGATAGAAACAGAAAAAAATCACAAAAATAATCATTGTATAAAATCCCTGCCTGTGCTCACCAGGTGGTCGGTGTTTGTCAGTACAGTGTGATACAGAAATGCACAGGCCAGGGTCTGTGGGAACGCTTTGAAATGAGATTCAAACACTGAATATTGCCCTCCTTGTTAACAGATGGCTTAAATGAGAGCGTATCTAATGGTGAAAATAGCCTTTTTCAGATGGTAGAAAAGCACACTGACAGGTCATCAGTGTTGCTTTTCCAGGTTATTGTCTTTTATTATGCATGTGTATTTAGCCATTCTTAGTCAATATATATATATATATATATATATATATATATATATATATATATATACATTTTGTATCTGGTTTAGTCTTGGATTAAGGAAAAACATTTATCAGGCAGTAGTTGTCATGAAATGTTTGAGAATTGACCCCACAATGAATGTAAGAATTTGTGTATGAGGAACTGTTGACAGCTGAAATACAGTGCGATAAAAATTGGCCTCATATAGTCTGTCGGTCATGAGAGAACAGTTGGAGATGTATGCATTAGCATAGCAATAATGTCCCCATATGGCATTACACTCTTTTGCCTCTTAAATGTTCAGCAGACGATACTGTAATTATGTGTTTTCTTCTCCTCTCACAGCAGCCTCTTAGTGGAGCTCATCTTCCTCCTCGCTGCACTGCTGCTTGTTGCAGCTCATACCACAGTGCCGGGCCCTTGGTTCAACAGACATGTATAGGGCACAATAACATATTTATATTGCTATACAGATAAACAATGTTAATACTGCAGGGTTAGGGTTATTACTCATTTATTAATTGAGCGGAATGCACGTTGCGTCAGAGTGGAGGCAACTTCAATTCAGTGCATCGTAGGGCACCTGCTGAATTTGACGAGACTCACAGTCAAGTGGATGATGGATGCTCCAAGGTTTTCACCCCCGCCCTCCTGTTCTTTAAGAGAGGTCGCCTGCCATCAAACCTTCCGTTGCTACATGTGCGTTTGTTTATTAGTGCGACCGGATCGCATCTTTTGTCTCCGCAGATTTTCGTCTCTTTTGAGCAGCTCAAACACAGTCTTTCTCTGTCGTCCCTCAGCCATTTTTGTACTTCGCTGTCTGAAGCGTGGAGCTACACTGAAGGACCTCGCTGCTAGCTTCGCTAAATATACACCATATATATTGGTGTGTGTTTAGTATAACGTATATTAACCACTCATGCGCAGCCTGATATCCTGGGAACAAGCCAGAACGAGCCTGCAGGTGTGCACTAGCACGCAGTGTATGATTGACATGTGGGAGAATTACTCAGCTGTCCACGTCACAAGGAAATCCTCTATTCAACCTTTAATGCATCGTCCTTCCGCAGTGCCACACACATGTGTCGCCTCTCGTTCTCACACACAGCCTGACCACTGCGTTTGCAGGTTGAATAGACACATCCAATGCGCTCCATGTGCAGTTAGTATGCACCGTTGGCACGCTCCGACTGGTCGACGCACACAGTAAGCTTTGAGCACATGCAGGCATTCGCCCACACTATTTTACGCACACATGCCCACATTAGTGATTGAGATTGCTATAGGTCACTGCTGAGCAGAGAGCATTTTTTTCAATATAGTGGCATTGGCACATGACTGCTAAAGAAAAGAGCAGCATGTAGGTAAACGGTTTGGCCAGTGTTCACTGATGCTGACCGCTCTGTGCGCTTTGGAGACCCATTTGGATACAATGGGAAAATCACCCACAATATTTTGCTCCTTACGAATAACTCCTAACATTTTTACAAACAGAGTAAAAAAAAAAACAGTCTGATACAAACAGGCTACAGTGATGACAGTTGGAGATTTCATTCACATTAAATTATAAGATAAGATAAGATATAAGATGTAGCCTAAATAAAATAATTAACATTAACCAATGTTCAGATCAGACGTTCCAGGTGCTCTGCTAAGAGTAAAGTGACCATTAGTTGTCCCAGATCAGTTTTTATCAGATAAAACTCGTAGGTAGGTGGAAGAAGGGGAGGCCCGTATGCTGTTACCCCAAAGCCTGAAGAGCGAGTGGAGACGCCACCGAGGCCGGAAGGATCCAAAACTACACAAAACAACTCAATATAAGCTCTAATTTAAAATACAGGACTGACTACTGTTTGCTTACCGCTGTTGAAAGACATGTTTGAATCCGGAGTTATGGACGAGAGCGATGCGACAAGCCGACACCCCGAGCCTAAAACAGGGACGTTTAGCTTCCACTACACCATATTGCATAAATTACATCTGTTACATCTCACCAAAAAGTGCGCTAAACTACTTTTGAGGCCACCGCGCTTTACGCTGAAGGTAGCGCTACAAGTTTTCCACTTTCCAACAGTCGGCTGCCCAGTCTGCAGCTCTGCAAACAGCCATCTTTGTTTGACGTCAGAGGTGAAAGGTCGGGCAACATAACAGACTCTTCTTTTATAGGGCGCCCTCACCTAAGTCACTACAAGCAGGTGGACAGTAGACTGCTACACATGCACGCGCACTTTCTCTGGATCTTGACTTACAAACGCAGTAGCGTGACTTACAAAGTCGGGAGTAATATCAATGTCCTTTTTAAATGCTGTTCCACTGGATGGAACTTATGATTTTAAAATAAATGTCCTTAATTTAGTTTGTGATCATATATTTTCAGGTCAACATCCAAGGTACCATGGCATATTATCTCATAGTTTAATCTAGTTGCGAAGTATAACCCAAGGACCCTCCCCAGGAGTTTCCTCCCACAACTGGTCGCCACTTTTCAATGTGGCTCATGTAACCATTCTACACACATTAATAAAACTACTGCCTTTTAAAGACTCCACAGGCCAAAAAGAGTTTACCTGTCAACATTATGCAAACTGCCACACTACTCCTGTTGTGTATCTTTTGGCCTGCAACTGTGGATACTTCTATGTTGGACTTACGAAAAGGAGACAAAAGTACAGGTTCTCTGAGCCCAAATATGGCATTGAACATTGTGGTTGGTGGTTCGTAGATGGTTCCTATGGCACTAACAAACGTGATCGTCAGGACCCGAGCAGCAGCGTTCTGGATGAACTGCAGCTGTTTTACAGCTCGTTTGGAGAGGCCAGTGAGCGGCCGTTACAGAAGTCTAATCTACTGGAGACAAACGCATGGATAAGTCTCTTCAAATCTGGTTTAGACACTTAACTTATATATATATATATATATATATATATATATATATATATAGGATGCTGCTAACGTAGTAGACGATAGTTGACGAAAACGCATAATAGATATAGCGATAGATAGATATAGATATAGAGATAGAGACGTTTGTGACGTCACAATCTCACTGGATTTTAGCATGAAGTACATGCCTCATGAATCCTGCCATATACGTATTTTCTGGACTATAAGTAGCACCGGCCAAAAAATGCATAATAGAGAAGAAAAAAACATATATAAGTCGCACTGGAGTATGAAATGCGGTTGTATAACAAATAATATCACATATAAGTATAAAAGTATAAATATAAGTATAAGTTGCACCCCGGCCAAAACTATGACTTATAGTCCGGAAAATACAGTATATAAATGCTTACCTCTGGAACAATCAACTGGCTACAGCGAAAAATGCCCTCACAAAAAAAAATAGATGACAAATTTGTGGAATTGTTGACTGAATGGGACATTTGCTTTGATTTGAAATTTTCCTTTATTACATTTTTTTCTAGTTGGATGTCTACTGATTTAGATTTTTGTCTATTGCTTTTTCTCTGGTCTGGTTCCAATTTGTTGTGTTCATTTTACTTGTTAAAAAAAAAAGAAAAAAAGAACACAATATTTGATAGGGACCTCTTCATCTACACTTAATTGTGAGGTAGTTGTTATTGTAATAAGTAGTTCATTAAATAAGGTATGTTATTGATGACATATGGGGAAAAACAACCACCTTGTACCTAAAGGTGTTAGTAAGACAGGCGAGATGTGATAACTCCACAATTACAGGAGAAGACAATGAGACACAGTGAAGTTGTTATAGAAAGAGCCTTTTTTTGAACATGCCATTATGAACCATGATCAGTGCCGCCATTGTAGGCTTGACAACCGAGCCTGCACATCTAAAGATAAATGAAGAAATGATTAGCAAGCTCAGGACTCACACAGTACAATGGAACAAATTACTGTTCAATATAGACTAGAAGTGGCTATGGGGAAGTGGAGTGGCTTGACAAGACAGAGCTGTGCTAAGCAATTTGTTGTGGGGTATATACTGCATGTTTAATATTAGAAAGACGCTATGTCCCTAGTGCGTGCAAATAATGAAGATGTTGTGACGTCATTTGAACTCATTGGTAAGTGCAAGTGCCAGTGGTTTTCAGAGGAGCACTGTATTTTTTAGATCTGAAATAAATACTTCATCAATATTTTTAAGTCGACACCCCCCATTTCACACAATGATGTCCTGTAAATAAAAGAATAAGGAAAGAAAACTGTAAATGTCAGTGTTTTCTCTCTTTTAATGTTCCAAAAACGTATGTATTATAAACTTACAATTAGATACATTTTCATTATCTCTGGAAACCAATTTTGTTCAAACGTGTTGGTTCTAGTTGCAAATGAAATTGGTCACAGACAAGAAAATATAATAGTAATGACAATTCAATGGAGGTATGTGTCAGTGTGTATAACTTTTAATGCAGAAACGACTATCACATTCTCATTCAAAAACACTGTGAAGTCCTCTTCTACAGGAGTGCATGCTGGGTAAATGGGGTTAAATGCTCAGCTTAAGGACCAGTAAATGGCAGTTGGCAGAGAGGAAATAGTGCCTCCCACTTGTATCTTGTCTTTCCATCTGCCTGCTATATCCTGGCCAAATGACACACACTGACCATTTTCTCTAAAAAGCTCATGTAATATAGCAAGTGAACTCTGTGAATTATGCTATTGCTCTAGTCTATTTTTAAGAGAATACATAATATGCCACAAAAGATGTCTTTAATATTTAATTTTGTCAACAAGTAGCAATATGCCACACAACAAAATCTATATATTTAAATATGTATTTCATATTCACCAGTATGCCTCACGGCTGCTTTTAAATTCTGGGCCTACTTGAATGATTTTCTATATTTTTTGATTGGACATGTTTCAAAGGCACTTTTAACTGTTTTTTTTTGGCTTGAACCCCTGAGAGCCCAGTACAATGATTCCAATGTGTCTTGGAATCTTGATTTAGCTTTTTCTTTTTGTTTTAACACAGTTCAATTCAATTCAATTTATTTTTGTAACGCCCAAAATCACAACAGCAGTTGCCCCGGAGGGCGACAGTGAAAATCGGATTAACAATGTTCATAGGGACTTGGCAATGTCCCAGGGTCTTACTTACCATTAGTATTAGTATTATTTAGTCTTATGCTAGCTATCTTTATCTTTATATATCTTTCTTTTTCTTTTATTTATTTTCCTCCATTCCCTATTAAGATATGGGAGGAGTTTTGTTAAT
Organism: Eucyclogobius newberryi; assembly: GCF_026437365.1. Classification (NCBI taxonomy): domain Eukaryota; kingdom Metazoa; phylum Chordata; class Actinopteri; order Gobiiformes; family Gobiidae; genus Eucyclogobius; species Eucyclogobius newberryi. Next base: position 16,674,568 of record NW_027315835.1, read on the forward strand.
AAGAGTTTTTTTGTTTTGTTTATAAGAGTTCTTCTATTAAGTGTGTTGTTTTTTTAAACTTCCTATAAGTTATCTGTCCTTTCCTCTGTATCTACTGCGTTGTAACACCGAAATTTCCCCATGTGTGGACAATAAAGGATTATCTTATCTTATCTTATCTTATCTTAGGGTCCCCTGTCCTTAGACCCTCCTTCTCGGCCAGGAAAAACTACAAAAAAAAAACCTCCATAGGAAAAAAAGTAGAAACCTGGAGGAGTTCCACAGTGAAGGAGAGATCTGACTCCTTCAGACGGACAGACGGACGTGAGATAGAGAGTGGAGCTGGAGCCTGTCAGGAGGAGAACAGATCTTCCAGGCAGATGAAGAACATCCATATGTAGTAGAGATTAATTTAAGTCATGCTCATCTACAATGAACTGCCTATTAAAAGAAAGAATCTTAACATATTGAGATCTAGAGATGCCTCTGCCAACCTCCAGCTCACAGTTAAACCTAATGTTGTCCTTTCGGACTTTCAGCCTTTTGGGAACAACCAATTTAATGTATTTTCAATCAGCGTGTCCATTTGACAGACAGGTACACTGTTTCAATAGTTTTGTGAGCCTTTAATAAATGTGTTGTATGTGTATTCATAATTATAGCAATTACCTAAATGTACTTTCTTGAGACTTGAAAAACGAATGATTGTGTTACAACATCAATGACTAATGCTGTAATTAACTTATACTGTACCTGCAGATTATGGTAATCATTTTCGGATAATGTTTTATTCTTATCTTGTCCAACAATGAAGGCAACTCAAACAGAACAAAACGGAAAAAAAGAGAATATTGTTTTACTTTTTTTTTTTTTAATCAACTTCTAGTATAAAATATCTTCTCAATCATAATCAAAACACTGAAATGTATGTCGCCTTCACAGCACTATATTATTATGGAATAGTTTACTGCAAATAACAATACGGTAGTTATTTATTCTATTTCTATTGTTGCATTACCCACTGTTTTATTGTGAAAAATATATTGAGCTCTCTGTCCCTTTCTTTCTCTTCCTATCTTTGTCTTCGTGTTATTCACCTAAATAAAAGACAAAAAGGGCTACTTCTCCTGAGTTCATTAAAAGAGTGCAAAACAACATAGCTGTAGCTGTGATAAGTCTATTATTATTACAATAAGTTAAGTTCAGGATCACTTTTCAGTTCTAACTGATTGTATTCAGAGTAAAAGTCCCACAGGGTCCCTTAATAATAATGAAAAATGTCTTTAAAATAATATGCAATGTTTTTCCATTAAATTCATATAAAATACCCAAAAAAAAGTGACTGATATTGATTTGATGTGGAAAATTGAAACATATTGTGCCCAGATATGGAGAAAACATTTAAACATTTAAACAGAATATAGTAATAGAGGCAAAAATACAAAAGAGTTTTAAGTTTCATCAGGTGATTCAAAAGAGGAGTTGGTTCCCTGACATAAACAGAGTTCGATTTTCTTTCTAAGCTTTGCTAAATATATGGTATTTTTGGAGAGAGGGAGTTGGAAGTACTAAAGAGAGCACGAATGAGATGTGCCTGGCTGTGTTTTCAGCAGCCGCACTCTCGCATTTGAAATTTATGACCAAAAGTTTGTCATTCACATATTTTATTTTAGCGGGACAGCTCACTTTAACACACAGTTCTGCAAAAAGGTTTTCACACTGAGAGGAGAAACTGCATGTACAAGTTACCACCACCGTGCTGGTTTGTTTTGTGTTTATTACAAGTCATAAAATAAAGACGTTTTGTTAATTCTGACAAATGAATACTGTATGCCAGAAAGATTACAAAAAATGTCTAGGACGCAAAAAAAAAAAGAGTAGAAAGTTGGGTGGGTTTTTGTTTTCAATGTTTGTACAAAACATAAGCCATAAGCTTTATTCGACAGGACAGCTGAGCGTGAACTGGGGGTGAGAAAGAAGGTAGGATATGCAGTAAATTGTCAGGGCAAGAGACACACTCTCAACACTGTGGCCGGCTGCTCATGAACCTGTCATAAGTGCTCCAGCCGTAACCACTCAAACACCGGGCAGCACATGTATGAACATTTAACACCACAAGTGGCACGTGGAGTCACCCAAAAAGTAGAGTCTAAGTCTTTGGCAATGGACACAGGGGTGAGTGTCCCAATTGAGGCAAATGGACGTATCCATTCTTTAACCGGCCTATTGAGAGACATTAGCACACAGGTCACCCTACACCAGGAACAGGCCCGTTTTTGCTGGGAGGATTTTTACTCAAGGATGGATAGAGGGCGACTTTCTGTTTCATGCCCAATAATCACAGCGATATTTACACAAAACCAGGATGAAACTCTGCAAGTTTAACTTCTGTCCTTGATTAATGTGGGTGAGCTGATTTACCTGTGTCTTCACATCTGATGCATCTGCTCCTGAGCTTGTACTTATCGAGTGAGTGTTACATTGTAACATGAGATATTTACACAGAAATATGTTCCATGGTAGTGATGCATGAGTTGTCTTTTGACTCATGGGTCAGGTCTGGCCAAGAAAGTCTCATTTCACTGCAGACCGAGTCTAGATTAACTTCCTCATTAGACTCATTTCTCTGTGACTATGAGTCTGATTGTAATAAAACACACAGCGTTTTGAAGCTTAAAATATAGAAAAGATGATGTGTCTTCTTGTAGTGTGTCAAACACTTGCGCTTCCTGCAAGATTGCCCCCCAGTGGCCGTTAGCCAGTAAAATCTATAAATTAGACGCACCATTATAATAACCGCAGGATTCAAAGCGTAGGAAAAAAGTAGCGGCTAAAAGTCGGAAAAGTACGGCATGTATATTTTCATACAGTCAGTCCATACCCTTCAGTTTTTCTGTATTGATATAATACGTCTTCAGTGACTGTGAAGAAAGTGTGACTTGTCATGATGTGTGTGGAGTTTACAGAGCCACATGCCGTCTCATCCTGTTGTCCTTGCGTCTGCAAATAATGTGGTTCTGAATGAATCCCTGACCCTCACTGTGATGCCGCTTTTGTGTGGGGCACAAAACACCTCAAACACCTCAGCCGCAAGGAAAGAAGTGAATCATAACATAGTTCCGAGATCGTTCGTAAGTTCGTTCTTGACCAAGCAAAGCCAGTGTAAAACTTGGGAAACAACGATTACACATTCAAATCAAAAAGATGTTTGACTCGTTAGATGAATTCATGAGGCTGTTATGGAGATAGTAAGGTTGTGCCGATGACATCACTCTCATTCATTCTGAATTTTAGCAGTGAGTTGTCTAAGGTGAGCATTTACTCTTAAAAGTGATCAAAACACATGTGAAATGTAAAAGAGCTACTACAGTCTATCAACAAACATAAAAGCCCAAAACTCTGATTGCTTTCTCTCCTTACATAAGTTGTATTTGAGTCCATGTGTTGAGAAAATAACTGTTGTGGTGCAAGTGGAAGTATCCTTTATCTCCCCCTCCTGTCCTTAGCAAGCTAAGTCAGAGCTTTCAAAAGGCTAGCTTTTTTCTTTTTTATGTATTGCTTTCATACAAAACTACACAAAATAAGGACAGTTTCCATGTTGCCGTCCAAAATTAATTTGAGCAAAACAACAGCACCACAGACAAAGTATGCCCATGATTATGAAAAGCTGAATGACACATAGAACCAACAGTGTTTGTTGTTGAGTCTGAAAGCAACAGGAAGGAAAGACCTGTGAAACCTCTTCCTCACTCAGTCTGTCACTGAAGCTGCTCTCCAGAGCGGACAGAGTGTCCTGCAGGGGGCGACACTCAAACTCCAGCATAGATGTGAATCTAGCCAGGACCCTTCTGTCCCCCACCTCCTGCACCGAGTCCAGAGCACAGCCCAGGACGGAGCTGGACTTCTTGATGACTCTGTCCAGCTTCTTCCTCTCCCTCTCTGTGATGCTGCTGCTCCAGCAGGCCACACCTACAGGAGCTGATGCCACCACAGAGTCGTAGAAGGTCTTCAGGAGTGGCCCTGTCACTCCAGAGGACCTGAGTCTCCTGTACAGTGTGTCTGTGATTAGAAAAGAATGAGAGGATTGCAGCGAGCAGCCGGCTCACAGGTTTGTGAATTACAGTAGGCCTACTTTCAACCTATGTCGTAGCCCTAGCGCCTTGAGAGGGGAATGACACTTGCAGCAACCCTTCATTGTTTGGAAATAAGGAATGTGGTAGTTATTTTGTCACAAAAATATTATTTTAATTGGACAAATTAAATATAGAAACTACATTTCTTCCATTTGATCAACCCCTTCAGTTTGGAATCCAAACCAGCACTCATTAAGTGGAGCACATTCCTGTGTAAGAGTTGCCATCAGAATTGTGGTTGATAATTACAGTTTTTTACCCAAACCACATTTGTTCTAAACGACAGGCAGAGCATTGTTTTGTGTCTTGTTCTGTGTCAATAAGCTGTGATTTTACTAATAGTAAGTGAAGTAAACAAACCAAACTGAATAGTAGCCTGTTGTTATAAATATACTACGGTGGTATATGTTCATCCATTTTTGCAAACTACTATAAAAGTCTTTCAAAGTTAACAAAATAAAATGGTCACAGATGCACATTTTATCCATATGCATTTTGTGTTATGTATAACTTTCTGAGGAGGAGGAGTAGAGTAGGTAAAACATGTGCTTGAGTAATTTGTATGTAAAATAATTATATCTGCAATGAGATCTGCACAGGGCCCAAAGTCATTGGGAAAGGCTCTAGTCGCCCCATTAAAAAGTAGTGCCTCAAATAATAACTCAAGTTGGAGTAAAAGAGTATTTGGAGAAACTAATACTTGACTCCAGAGTAACAGTTCAAATTGATTTATGATTTGAACTGTTAATGTAATGAGACACCAAATTATTAAATAATGCACATAATTGATGGGAATTCCAAAGAACAGACACAAAAATAAATCATATTTGTAAGTAAGTGAAGTGAGAGAGTTTAAAGTATTTACTGTTGTCACAATAGAATTACTTATAGTGGGAAGGTAATATTGCAATTTAATAGTAGAAAAAGCTTCAGTTGTAGTCATCTGGACTCAGTTTGAAAAAGTAGACGTTTCGACTCTCATCCAAGAGTCATTGTCAAAATTCTTTAAACAGAAATGGAGGGCTAAGGTTTAATCTTCCTGTTATTTATAATGGGTTACTGAACCCCTGGAAAGGTGGTAGAGGACCAGGACATTCAGATGCTAATCAGGTACTCAGGGTGGTTGAGCCAGGGTCTCACTAAGACAAAGAGGATTCTAATAGCCCATTAAGATTCTGAATAGGCTAGCTCGGTAGATACAAAGGGGGGAGTTTCTGTTGAAACAAACAACTCTTTCTACTTCAGGAAGGCTCCTCCCAATGGGCGGGTCTTACCACAGAACAGTATTAATATCGGAGTTCTCGACCTAAATTCTGTTATTGACAATGACTCTTGGATGAGAGTCGAAACGTCTATTTTTTCAAACTGAGTCCAGATGACTACAACTGAAGCTTTTTCTACTATGGAACACGCCTGGACGAATGAGGGATTACACCGACATTGCAATTTAATGTTTAGAAGTGCTTAAGTTGCAAAACTATTATATTTCCATGGTCTTTACATTTAGAACTGCTTGCTTGACAGGGGTATCAAGTGTCCGGGAACATGCAAATATACATTAAAGGCAATGTGACGTAAATGGGCTAAAGTATGAATACGCCTGTCAACACTGTATTGGAGGACCTGCTGCCTATGATGTCATCTTGTCAGTTCAGACTTTAAATAAAGCGCAAAAACAAACTCCTGTCTGCAGTAGATTTTTAAGATAAGAGTTCTGTTACGTCAAACTAAATATTACTCAAGTACAAGTACAATTTGGTGTCAGAAAACTACTCTAAAAAGTGCAATTTTGTTAAAAAGTAACTCAAGTACATGTAGCTGAGTACATTTGACTCATTTCTAATAACGTTATCGTTTATGATGTATCATGGGGGATTTAGATTTAAGATTCAATAGCTGACTGACGTTGTAATTTGAATTATTTATGACATTAATTACATTTTTCTGTATGACATATATAATTTTAGAGGACCAAAAAGACCTTTAAAAGATATTACCTTTTCATATTTAAAAAATGATGGTTGTTTAACAAAGCAAAAGATTTTTGCTTTGTTAAACATCACATGACATAACAGCCCTCAGTTTTGTGACCCCCCTTCCCCCTCTGGGTCATCACCTCTGATAAAGAACACAAAGGTCTGGACCAAATGATCTGGACCCCGGTGGAGAAGAGGAAACATCCACTTAACAAAATGAGGATGGAAAGTCTTTAATAATATATTTCACATCTAAACAGGCTCAAGGCTTAATACTGAGTGATCCAAACTTACAACTAAATCATGCTTTAGTTTAGTCTACCTTAGTGTTTATGTCATATTTAATGTACTTCCTCATTACCTGCTTATGATGTGTGTTCATTGACAATTCTACAGTATTTTGTTATTGTTACATGTTATTTTTGCTGGTTTAAGTAAAATGTTTCCAGCTTAGGAATAAGGTTGACTGAGAGTTAAGGTCGGTTTATGCTTGACGCGCCGTCATCATTGCCGACACGCCCCCTCACACGCCATCTTTCGAGAATTTCCCTGATGCTGACCAGTGGTACATCTGCTTGGAAATGAATGGGATTTCATGCACAGACTATAAATACTGCCAGTGTCTTCTCCGGTGCCCTACGCATGACGTTTGACATTTACGCACGGAATTTACACGCGGGAAGCATAATCCAAGCTTCAAGGCCATACCTTTGAGGTCAGATAAAAAGGACAGCTTATTTGTTTTTGGGCTCTCTGCTTTTCGTTTTCTTGCTTTGGACTTCTACCACGACACACCAGGTCGCAGACCCCAGGGGGCAGAGGATTACTTTGTCTCCCACGTGATGCATTCAGGCAATGGCTGAGCCTACCATTGTCTGTAGATCTTGGACTCATCAAAAATCTAACGCCCTATCGCTAAACCCTGCACAAAGATCAGCACCACGGACAGCTAAGGACCCAAGGAGCACGGAGAAGGTCTTGTTCCACATCTAGGCCTCACTTCTGACACGTAAGATTTGATCCAAATGTGATTGGAATCTACAAAGTGGCATTAAAAAGCAGTTGAGGTTTCCCTTAGATTATTCTACTGGAATCAATCAAAACTTACTTTTCAATACCAGAGTTTCTTGCTAAGTCGAGGCCAGGCATAGCCTGTGTAAACAAATGTGTAATTCATTGCTTTGATATTTTTGTTCATTAAAACACACAGAATATAGACCCTTTTTATTGATTTATTAGGGTATTATTGTCGAGTCGACTTTCAGAAAGTGAGAGTTGGTATTAGTTTTTTGATGAACAATCTTCAGCTGGTTCCCTTTTTAAATATAACCATGAACAATAACTACCTAAAATCCTACACGTGTTGTCCAAAATGTAATGACTAGTCCCAGAGAAAAACATTCCATATTGGTGCAACTGTGTAAGGAGTAAACAAGAGACATACCCTATATAATCAACATGTTATAGATTCCTTTTCACAGAAAGTCAGAGGGACCATTAAAGTCACACCTAGAAAAGGAACATTACAGGTGACTATGGCTTTTCATTGATCGATTGTCATTACACACATTTATTTACTTTTTAGAGAAAAAAGCATAACTCTCCATGCCAATTTGAAGGTTGTATATTCACAAATCATGCTGACTGGCAATAAAGATGCCATTATGTCAAATGTGTCATTGTAAATTTCATATCAATCAAAAATAAAAATTGACTGCCATGTTTCAACAATTCGGACTAATCCAAAATTGTCACTGCTTCGAGCTTTGCCCCCAATGGTTAACAATTATCCACAATAAACTAATGAATAGATTATAATTATGATGCTTGAGTTTGGCTTGATTTGACTCTGATTGCATTGCTTCTCATCCATTTGCAACCATTTACTTCTAGTACAGTGCAACTGGAAAGTCACTTTTCCACTCTTTTGTTATGTTACAGCCTTATTCCAAAATGGATTGAATTCAGCATTTGCCTTTTTCATCACGCCATGTCTTCACTAAAGCTAGGTCGCAAAGTTTTTATTGCCCTACGAGAAACACAAGAAGACAAATGTACGGAAGTGGATGCCGTTTAGGCTCTCAGGCCTTGCTACCCCCAAAAGAAGCCTCGAGGATGTTGAGGTTATGGCGGGTGTAGACCTTGAAGGCTGTAGGGAGAATGACGTCCAGGTGGACATGGCTGGAGGAAGGATCTTGGGGTTAGCTGGAGGGCTGAGCCAACAAAATGGAGGGTGGATCCAGTGGCGCCGTGGGTGGAGGCTGGAGCCCAAGACACAGTGGGCGGAGCCAACTGTGCGGTGGGAACAAGGTCGAGCTGATCCATTGAAAGAGTTTTGTGTATTCAAACGCGAGCTTCCGCCACCATGGAGCGTGTACACAAAGCTACGAATACTGATTTGTGTGAGCTGGATGCTTAAATAGTGTAGCCACTGGAAGGGGCGTGAAAGGGGTGTGGTCCTGCTACTTAATTCAAGATTACAAACTTATCTTCTAAGTGCACATCATCCACAGGGAAATTCATTACGGACTATTTTGACATAATCATCACACTCAAATTCAGAACTATGTTCCCAGGATTCAGGACTCGAGCTATGGACACAATAAATGTATATCTCTGAAACATTCTTCTAGTGGCAGGGAAAAAAGCCATCACAAAGAAATCATAGAAATCCAACCTACGATTAAAGACTGGACCGATATTATAATTGACATAGAAGAATGGAGATTCCATTCTTACTAACTTTGAAAAGGGACAAATATGTTGAACTTTGGACTAAATGGGACAAATAAGCCAATTACAACTACGACAACTTAAAATGTTTATGTTTATATTTTTTACGTCTCTGTGTCTTGTTCTTTGTTCATCTGTGTTGTTTTATTTATATTTATTTATATTTATTTATATATTTATTGATTCAAGCCGTTATTTGCCTCAAAATTCTACAAAAAGTACCCCAAAATGACAACGTGATCGAAGGTTGTTTGAATTCTTTAAAAAGAAAAAATGTATGGTGTACAAAGTATCCTTCATTTTTCCTTGTTCAAGTTGAGAATGGAAATACTCTTCGTAAGCGTCATTTTCTAATTTCATTTTTCAACTTGGAGAAACGCACTTGATAAATAAAGCTGTAAAAGGCTGTAAACAACGATTACTAGAACCATGTTTTTTTTAAACATGATGATTAGAAGATGTAGTCGAAATAAATTGTGATCAACTCTTGAAGTGGTAAAACGTAAGCCTCCCACTAACAGACCACTGACTCGGAGCCACAGCTGCAGAAGGTAATGGAGGCTGTGGGGGCCCTGAGCCACACTTCGCTCCCCCAAACTCTCTCTTTGTGGACAGTGGGACACCTCTGTGAAGTTGGCCTCCCATTAAACGCACATCCACACAAAACTGTGTCAATCAGTTGTGCTGCATTTGTGCTACAAAAAGTTTCATTTGTGTTGTTAGCAATTTGTTGGCAAAACGTTATGGGAATCAATTGTGTATCATTGTGTGAGCATATTTTAAATATGAATAATTATTGACGTCATTTCCATCCAGCTGATGGCAGGCATGAGCAAAACTCTGCGAAAAGTATCTATCAGTCACTTATATCTTGCTTTTTATTAATATTTAATTGAACAATTTCGGTTTAAATAAAAGATTATTGTCAAAGTATTGTACCTTCCAGACGGAGCATATTCAGTGGAGCCTCACGTTTGCCACAAATTCCTGCAAAAGTTCAGACATAAGTATTTTTGAGAGTTGATCTCGTTTTAGATTTCTCCCACAACCACAATTTTTATGATATTACAAATTACATCTTGTTTTGTTCAGTGTTACAATAAAGAGCAGAATTTCCAACACATGGTTTTATTATTAAATATACACATGACACAATAAAATCTATTAGACATGATCAAATGAGGGCACACAAGAGTACAGTACAAACAGTACAAAACGTTTAACTCTTATTTGTAGTTTCATTGTACATAATGAACATTTAGCACAGTTGTAATGTGAATTTGCTGTTTACTAAACGCTTTATAGAATTAACAATGAAAATATATATAATCTATAAGTAAAACTATTAGGAGCAGAGCACAATTCTCATCAAAAAGCCAAACTGGATACTGATAACTACAGAGGAAATGTCCCCTTTTCATCACAAATGAGACTAGTTTGGGGAAGGGCTAGTCAAAAACATTGCATCTACTGAAAGACAAAAAGTGAATGCCTAACACTGGTTCATGTTTGTGCTGGTGAATCTGTCTTCTGTCCGTCCTTGAAACACTGGTATAGGTCTTTACGTTTTAAACGTGTTTACATACATACATTTACATATACAAATACAATATACATTCAGAATGTCCCAGGGCAATGACGTGTTGATTGACTTTCTTCTTTAGAGTTCAGTGATTATTTGTTAGAAAAAAGTTGAGCTATCAATGAAAGTTTGTGGAATTGTCATTTTTGTCCATGTTTTCCATATTTGACCTGACCTTAATGCAGATGTGCTGCTTTACAACTAGGATGCATAACTGACACCTTGATTACTCTCTGTAAAAATGATCTGCCAGTGGAACTATATGAAACAGAACTATACAGTGTGCACCTGTCATTCTGTGCCACACTCAAGCTAATGTGTCCTCACTGCCGGGCAGAGGCTCGAATAGTTCCACTTCCTGTCACATCAGAACGTCCAAAAGGGTTCAAAATGCAGCAAAGAATAATATCAGAAATACAGTCATATTTAACCACAGCAAGAAGAAGGCACGCCACTTTCCCAGGCCAAAGGTGACACACTGGGGTGAAGTGATCGCCCCCCCCCCAAAAAAAAAAATTGGTGCGATAGCGCCCCCTACAGAGTGTAATTACATTTTCTATGGGGAATGAAAATGTTACTCTTTCGAAAATGTTTGAAATTTTTCACCAAATTCTACTTTGGTATCCCGATTATAAAAGCCAGTACAATCTGCGTAGCCGGAGCGATGACAGAAACCTCCAGTGTTATCCCAATGTTATTCCAATAGGAAAATCTCAAAATCTCTGAGCTTTCAACTTCATACTTTTGTAAAGCACGACCAACCTCAAATTTAGTGAGAATCATCTTCAGGACCTGGCATCAAAAGTTATCACATTTTTTACAATACGACTCACGGTGCATGTGCAGAGAAGCCGCAAATTTTGCATAGAATTGGAATTATTTCGCCATGGAATACAAACAATATAGATTTTCCAAATTACATGAAATTTTGCATAAAATTCTCTTTTGGCATCCTCATCAAAAAGTCCGAATAGGCAGCAGTCACATATATTGTACATGTGGTCATAGCAATGACAGAAACATCCCATGTTATCCCAATGGGAAAATCACCAAATCTTGAAAATATGCACATTTTTACACACTTCTTCAGAAGTGGGGCATCAAAGTTATCCACTTTTTGGGTATAAACATTATGGTCTCTGTGCTGCGGAGCTGCAACTTTCACTGTGAGTTGTGTTAATTTGCCGTGCCGATGCTAATCAAATGAGACTAAGTCACATTATAAGACTTATCAAGCCAAAAGTGCAGAGTACAACGCCCACAAGGATTGCTGGATGCTCAGTCGGCAACAAGATAGAGTTACACAAAGCATGAACCATCGATACTGAAGAAAGAATGGGTCACACCAAGTATGAACCATCAATACTAGAGCACAACAACACGATGAATCGGTGTACGTATGCAAACGTAACATATTCGGCTACATGACGCACAGACAACGAACTGTGGTAAGTCTCTTGTATGTTAACGTGACATATTAACAGTTATTCAGATAACAAGTTTACCAAAGCATCAGTATTACCCCAAATCACTAAATCCATTGAACAGTGTTGTGCCTGAACGCGTTCATTGAACGAAAGTTCATGAACGCGTTCATAATTTTGGTGAACGTGAACTGAACGCACTGTATTACTGGAGACGAACGATACTGTGAACGCGTTCTTTCTGGTGTCTGTGAAGGGCACGTTCGTTCTTTTTGTTTTCGTTCAATAAGGTGTCAGATTTCTAGAGACTTAGTCGCCCTACGACCAGTTACGTGAGTTTCATGATAAGGTCGGTGAGGATGGGAACAATCTAACATTTCTGTGCAAACTTTGCCTCTGGGGAAGTCTGTCCCTTCAATGTGAATGTAAATCCTGGGTAAGGATTCAAAATTAGATATGAAGATGAAATCTGACACATTCAGCATTAAACTAATACAATAATTGCTGCCTGTGTTTGTATATGGGCTGTGGAAATAACTTGGAAACATTTTAGCATAATATTGAAAAAAAGAACTGAACACTGAACATTTTTTGGAGCTGTGAACTTAGTTCAAAATGTTGAATTATGAACTATGAACTGAACTAGTTCATTTTAAAATGTGTGAACTATGAACTGAACTAGTTCATGTAGAAAGTAAACTTTCCCAACACTGCCTTTGAATTCTTCTTCCTCTGTATCACTTCCAAACAGCTGCGCCCAACCTGTTCTTCAACACCAGACAATAGCCACCGCACGGCAAATGCACATGCATCGATCTCTAGCTAAGATTAGTTGTGCTCTGAAGAGAAAGCTGCGTTTGTACCTCATACATCGTCACACATCTATTTTTTAGTCAGTTTCTCCCATTGTTCTTTGCAGAACTCAAGCTCCATCAGTTTGGGTGGTGATGGTTCACAGCCATTTACAGATCCCTCCAGAGATGTTCAGTTGGGTTTAAGTCTGGGCTTTGGCCACTCAAGAACATTCACAGAGTCGTCCTGTAGCCACTCCTTTGTTCTCCTGGCTGTGGGCTCAGGGCCATGAAGATGAACCTTCACCCAGTCTGAGGTCCAGAGCTCTGGAGCAGGTTTACATCAAGGATGTCTCTATGCACTGCTGTGTTCATCTTTCTGATCCTGACTAGTCTCCCAGTTCCTCTATACATGACGCTTGTGTAACCTTGTTAATTTTGCCTTAATAAGCCCCTAACTTTTAATCTGATGTCAACACTTGAAAAGAAGATTGTAAGTGTAATTCACATTTTCGCCACTAAGCGGCAGTGCAGAAAAGCGCTCTGGAATGTTTTTTCTCTCTCTTCCTTCATCCTCCATTTTGCTAAGCAGAGCATGAGCCGAAAAAACTAGAGGTCCTGTGTTTGAACCACGCTGGAACTTAGTAACTAAGTTAACATTTTGAACGTGATTATCGCGATGGATTCTTTTGGACCTTGCTCACCTCACTTACTCAGGCCCTTCTCCTCCGATTGCTCAGTTTGGCCGGGGGCCAGTTCTAGGAAGAGTCTTAGTGGCTCCAAACCTTTTCCATTTCCAGAGGCCACTGTTCTCATAGAAAATCTGTTCCCTTCCCCAAATCTCTGCCTTGAAACAATCCTGTCTCAGAATTCTACAGTTCCTTGGACTTTATGGATTGGTTTGTGCTCTGAGATCACTGTTAACTGTGGCTCCTTATATAATCAAATCAAATCAAATCAATTTATTTTTGTAAGGCCCAAAATCACAACAACAGTTGCCTCTGAGGGCCACAGGGAGAAATGAATCAACAATGTCTGTGGTGGCAATATAAACAGGTCAAAGTATTGCAACCACTATAAATACATGTTCTTTTTTTAAAATACATTCGTAAATAATTCAAACCATCTTCTTTTACTTTTTATTATGGGGTATTGTTTGTAGAATAATTTGTTATTAAATTGAAATAATTTTGGTAAAAGGCTATATTCACCTTATTTCGGAAGCCCGACTGGGCGCAAGCATACAAAGTAATCCTGCTTCTGGTTGTATTAGTTAACATTGGGCTTCCGACCTCGAAAGAAAATAAGTTCTACATTGCCTAAAAAGTTGTTTTCTGCCCTTCCTGGGAACCGGTGCATTGTTGACATTTGACACAAATCAATCTACTTTATAAGATAAGATAGCATATTTTAGCGGTGAAACTTTTCACTCGTTCTCCATTGAAACCAGCCGACTACTAGACCAGAAGAGCGATTACAAAGGGAGTGCCGATCCGTGGCCAAAAGAGGAAAAAGTTAGCAGCGCGGAATAAGGTCAGTAACATAACATAATATAAAAGAAGTTCGCTATATGCTCCGCTCCCTTTGTGTCTGTCGTCAACAAAGGTTAAATGTCAAGCAGTGTCCGTCGCTCTTGTTTCCGTCCTGTGTCTTGTGAATGAGGTCTGTCCGTCCACGTCCACCTGTCTGTCTCACGCATATTCTGACACTTAAAACCTTTGGCTGTAGCTGTTGTCTCCGGCGTGTGTCAGGGCGGCGTTATGTGGAGAGAATGCAGAGATGTGGGGGTGTTTTGAAGCGGAACTGTCTGTCTGCTCGTCTGACAGCCGTATTGATTTGTGGTTTATGAAAAAGATCAGAGCTAATCTGTATGATGCTCACACATACTCTCATTAAAGGGTGTCTCCGCTGCAGCTTAATGTCTTTTGTGACGATGTGAAGATTTGAGTTTTTTTAATGTTATATGAAACTTTTCTAAAATCGTCGGGTTTAAGCAACGTTTGATGGTGATTATGCTTTTGTCATTTTGTACTCTGGGCCTTTCAGAACTTCTTACTGTAAATGAGGCACCATATAAAATAGCATATTAAGATAAGATAAGATAAGATATTCCTTTACTGTCCCACATGGGGAAATTTCATTGGTGCAACGCAGGTAGATACAGAGGTAGATACAGAAGAACAGATCACTTATAGGAAGTCTGAAAAACACTTTCAGTAGAAGATCTCCTATAAATAAATAAAAACTCCCATAGACAAATAAATAAATAAATAAATACATAAATACCATTGCATGTGATCACGACAGTAATTGCACATGAATATGTGTCACGACAGCACATGGATTGCACATGAATTTCACAGTAATTGCACATGAATTGCACATGAATTCCAACAGCAATTGCACATATGACAGAATTGCACATGGTTAGGTCAGTATTGCGAGTGTTCAGTACTAACAGTTTTTGTTATAAAGTCTGACAGCAGCAGGAAGGAAAGACCTACGGAACCTTTCCTTCGCACATCGAGGGTGGATCAGTCTCTCACTGAAGCTGCTCTCCAGAGCGGACAGAGTGTCCTGCAGGGGGCGACACTCATGGTCCAGCATAGATGTGAATCTAGCCAGGACCCTTCTGTCCCCCACCTCCTGCACCGAGTCCAGAGCACAGCCCAGGACGGAGCTGGACTTCTTGATGGCTCTGTCCAGCCTCTTCCTCTCCCTCTCTGTGATGCTGCTGCTCCAGCAGGCCACACCGTACAGGAGGGCTGATGCCACCACAGAGTCGTAGAAGGTCTTCAGGAGTGGCCCTGTCACTCCAAAAGACCTGAGTCTCCTCAGGAGGTAGAGCCGACTCTGGCTCTTCCTGTACAGTGCGTCTGTGTTATGAGTCCAGTCCAGTTTGTGGTTCAGATGAACACCCAGGTACTTGTATGAGTCCACTCTCTCAATGTCCCGTCCCTGGATGTTCACTGGTGAGGGGGCAGTGGGGTGGCGTCTGCGGAAATCCACCACCATCTCCTTGGTCTTCCCCGCGTTGATGAGGAGGTGGTTCCGCTGACACCAGTCCACAAAGTCCTGCGCCAGTCCTCTGTACTCCTCGTCATCGTCGTCCGTGATGAGTCCGATGATGGCAGAATCGTCAGAGAACTTCTGCAGGACACAGCTGTCCGTGTCATGTCTGAAGTCTGCAGTGTAAAGGGTGAAGAGAAAGGGCGCGAGGACAGTGCCCTGGGGCGCCCCACACTGCAGGTCCGAGTGTCAGACACACAGTTCCGGGCTCTCACAAACTGGGGTCGGTCTGTGAGGTAGTCCAGGATCCACTCTGCCAGGTCATACTCCACACCAGCCGTCTCCAGCTTGTCCCTCAGGAGCAGCGGCTGGATGGTGTTGAAGGCGCTGGAAAGATCGAAGAACAGAATCCTCACAGAGCTGCCAGGCTTTTCCAGGTGAGAGAGAGAGCGGTGCAGCAGGGAGATGACAGCGTCCTCCACTCCGATGCCAGACCGATATGCAAACTGCAGCGGGTCCATGGCTGAGCTCACGGTGGAGCGGAGGTGGTCCAGGACCAGCCGCTCCAGTGTCTTCATCAGGTGGGACGTGAGAGCCACTGGCCTGAAGCTGTTGAGGTCTTTGGGGCGCGGTGTCTTAGGCACAGGTGCCAGACAGGAGGTCTTCCAGACCTGTGGTACCACCCTCAGCTTCAGGCTCATGTTGAAGACATGCTCCACAACTCCACACAGTTCATCTGCGCAGGACTTAAGCAGTGAGGGATTCATTTATTTTTATAGACATGCATTGCATTGTTGATAAGAAGAAGAAATCATTTGCAATATGCTGTAAACATGTAAAAAGTCAATGAAATCTCAGTATAAATGTTGAAATAATTAAACAAGGTACACTATGTAACTGTGCAGCTTGATTCTTGGAGACATTATTGCATTATCTGGAATATTCCACAGTATGGCAATTAACTTACAGTATCAATTATGCATTTATTCAATTACAGGAGTTTTTATTGCTGATAAAAAATGAAAAATACATTCTTACTGTGAGAGGGCTCTTCACAGATCAGATTGTATCATTTAAGTGTAATGCCATACTGTGCAATATTCCAGGAAAAGCAAAAACCTCTCTTTGGAAACAAGCAAGTGACAGACCCTCAACCAGGAAAATAAAATAATGTATGTATTGGATACCTGCAGTTTGTATTTTATACGCACTGAAAATATTTGGTTGGAATGTTCAATATAGTGAATGTTTGCAAATGGAACATGGAAACACCAAGAATGTTTTTTTTTTTTTTGGAGATTATTTGTAACTTAAAAAGACGTAAAGTGCATTTGACAGGTTCTTGTGTTTTTTGTATTATTACTTAGTTTGGAGTGGTAAATATTTATCATAGTTTTACATCAGTCAAGTGGCAATTCGTGGGGAAAACAGTTGAGCTGAGTTCACACAAAATCCCTCTATGCGACATTTTATCAAAAATGCAGGGACAATTTTTCTCACAGTTTAAACAATCATTTGACAAAATAAAGCTTTTATCGGGTGTTAATTGTCAAATCCTAACTATTGTGTAATTCATATGGACTGTGTTGCTAGGTAACAGCTGTGGAACTACCTTTTCCTATGCCACCTGCTGCTCACATAAATGCTCATGTCAAACCAGGAAGCACATTATAAACTTCACCCTAATTGTAATACTGTGGAAAACAAAAATCTAGTAAAAACCTTCACTACATTTGACTGAAATGTTTTACTAAAATGTCAGACCTGTCATACTCTAGGTACTTTAAGTTCCCGGCAATATCTTCACAATTGTATCTTTCACTGAATTGCTTTGTGCACAGCAGGACAGGGTTTTGCCTGTTCTTACTAGGAGCAGTGCTATTTGGGTCGCAATTTACAGCATCTGAAAGGGACAAAATGCACAACCCGAACTGTTGATTAGCAAGGGAAGGCAACAGTTCTCCATGTGAAATGTTCTGCCTTCCATAGTATACAAGAAACTACGCACTTCCATACAAGGCTTAACACCAGATGTACTTTCTGACCCGCTTTTTTTTTGCTTGAGTGCATTTGCTTCACATCCCCTTATAGTCGAATTACACACACACACACACACACACACACACCTACACCTACACACACACACACACACACACAAAAACATTATTAGAGAAAAAGAAAAATCTAATTGTTTCTCACTCTCTGCTCTCAGGGTTTTGCCACTAACACTTCCAATAACACAACTCCATTTTTTACCAATCTCACCGACTTTATCCAACCCTCAAGTCTTGTTATTTATTCAGCTCATCTGCCTATCCTGCCTTCTGCTCCACTTATTTATGCCAGGAGTCCCTCCGAAGAGCGTGGCAATCACAGCCAAATGAAACTCAGTCAGATCAGTCAGAATCAGCGCATGAGGGACACGCACCTTATGTGGAGTTCACAACTGACAGAACGTTGGGAATGACCAAAACAATGATTAAACATGATAGAATGAAATGAGTTTGGCAAAAAGACAGAACAATAACCACTTTGCATGATTTAAGAAGCATGAAGTTCCATTATGTTGTTACTCGAGTTTGTGGTGAGTTCCTAGTCCAAAAGTTTCAGCCATTCAACTGTGTACTACCAAACCCACTGTATGTACTACTACTAATGAGCTACTAATACTACTACTACCGGGACTTAAACTCAAAACATTTATGCATAATGTCAACTAAACATGCTTAAAGTAACCCCTCAAACAAAACAGAAAGTTAATTTTCAGAATGCATTTGAGTAAAAAGTACAGATCTCTGCTCTCGAATGTTGTGAAGTAAAAGTAAAAAGTATTCACTGTAAAATGTACTAAAGTAAAGTAAAAAATACCAAAAAATCCTGATTCATCACTTCTGTAACGAGTTATTCCAAATGAAATACACACATATTTGGCAACCACAAATGTACAGTATTACAAGTTTCATCAATACAAAGACAGCAGAGTTGACCTCCTCCTTCAAGGAACTGATCCGATTTTACAACAATGTGTGATGTAATCTTTGATGAGAATAAATACCCCAAACGACTGACTGGAATATCGAGCAAATGTGAACGGTTTGTGAGATAAAGCCTTGTAATAATAGCTCATAACGGTTACATGGGAGCACCACATTGTTCTTCTTTCTTGTTTTTTGTGATGAAATTTGGATGAAATCGTGTCCCAAACGGAAGAGAGCGTTTCCTGAACTTGAGCGGATTTCTGTGTCTGACCCTAGGGCTGCTGCAAGACTGACAACTGCCTTCAACTCCTCACTTTAGGAGTTTTACACAAAAGTGCTGGAGAGCGAGGTCACCAACTGATATGAATAATTCACAAATCAAACTCCTCTTTCAAACACATTTGTCTTCTCACTGGAGAACAGAGGGGTTTGGTAAAGGAAAACAAGACAAAATAATGTCAGATAATAGAAGAAAGATGTGACGAGGAGGTGACAGCTGTTCTGGGCAGATTTTGTTTGTATAATAATGTTTTGCATAACCCAGTTAAAACAAGCTCAAATGACAGTGATTCCTGATTGCGGTTCTAGGCCGTGTCCATTTGGCTTTAGCCCAGACAAACATAAGGACAGTTTGGCCGGTCAAACAATAACAATATATTGTGATTACGGACAGATTCCTAAGATATATCGGCGCTACTGTCCATATTGGTGAAATCGGGGAGTTTTTTTTCCCATCTCATATGAAATTAGAAGAGCAATTATGCTAAAAATGTGGCTGTTGTTTACACAATCTTCATAACAAGTGCAAAAATGAAATGATATTAGAAAAAATGCATTCTGTTATGTGTTTTGTTTTTTACAAAAAAGAAAGGCTCATTTGTAATTTTTTAATTTGTGATAAATTAATATCTCTGAAGTAATTTGTAATGGGTTTAAAGGAGAACTAAGTCACATGTTTACCAAATTGAACATCTTTGTAAATCCCTGTGATGGTTAAATATGTATTAATCAGGGCGTTTGAAGTGCCCGCTGTCTCCTCGCTGTCTCTGGGAGGAAAACAGACCTTGCAAGATTGCACATCCTGGGAAACGCTCGCTCTTTTTTTAAATACATATATATATATATATATATATATATATATATTACTGTGAAATTCATGTGCAATCTATGTGCTGTCGTGACACATATTCATGTGCAATTACTGTCGGGATCACATGCAATGGTATTTATTTATTTATTTATTTGTCTATGGGAGTTTTTATTTATTTATAGGAGATCTTCTACTGAAAGTGTTTTTCAGACTTCCTATAAGTGATCTGTTCTTCTGTATCTACCTCTGTATCTACCTGCGTTGCACCAATGAAATTTCCCCATGTGGGACAATAAAGGAATATCTTACCTTATCTTATCTTACCTTATCTTATATATATATATATATATATATATATTATATAAAACTTTAAAAGATTTTGTATGTGAATATACTGCCTTATATATATACATTTTTAATTATTTTTTAACCCTCCTGTCTGTTCTATGATGATGTATTTTCACAAGAGAGCTGCAGGGGGAGCTGTGTTGTTGAAAATTTGCTATAACACTTGAAACAATGCGTAATTGCTATGTCCATATCAAATAAATAACATATAAATAAATACATTTGTTTTGCTTTAGTTATAGATGATTTGTACAAGATAAATTGACATATCCTTTTCGGCACTAATTAGTCTAAATGTTATATATGTGTGTTCACTGTATGTTCTACTGTTTTGCCTAAAAACATTATAAACATTTTGAACCAACATTTTAAAGGATCCTATGCTATTATCACAATATAAAATGTGTAAAATATGAAATATTGATCCACTTGTGTCATAGAATATAACTGTGTCAAGCCTTTATCACGAAAGCTCTGTGTTTACATTCAAACACTGTGGCTCAAAGCCAATATTGCTAACATTAGCTTCATTTTCACACAATTTGAATCAATGAATGAAAGTAGGGACACAAAATATTCTTATTAAGGTTCAACACAGCCATTTTTGATTACTTGGTTATAATGAATTATTACGAGGCGCAGTCCAATCAGGAATCACACATGCTTTTAAGGTCTCACTCTGGCAACATCAAAGCAACTTCCTGGATACGGTGAAAAGATGCTGATTATCTCTCTGAAAACTCAGGGCCGGGTCCAATTCTACCAGATGAATAAATACTATGTGCCCAGCGCTCTCATCAATCCAGCCCGTGAATGTGATCTGCAGCTGTGTTTCTGCATCTAATTCGGGACAGGTTGTGACTCAAGCCGGTCCACACACTTAATGTTATGGGCAAAGTGTCAACAAGAACGCTTTTTACTGCCAGAGAGTGCAAAAGATGGACTCTCTAATGCTTTTAATGTAGGAGGTGTCAAGATGGGAGGTTGTTGTTGTATAATTGGAAGGTTCTTTAAGCATCCAGGCTGGAGACTGTGCTAAAAAGACGGTTCTGGTGAGAACAAAGACAAACTGTCAGCCATTGTATAACATTTGAATATAAACTTTTAAAAGGAAAGTTTCAAAGTCACGTTATGTATATCAAGTTGGGTCTGTGCTGTTCACTGTTTGGAAGAGACTAAGTGAGTAAGTATGTACCGAAAATACCTCTTCAGAATACTAAAGAGTTAATGTATTCTGGTGCAGTTAGTTTTTATTTCAGTGGTATTCACAATACGTATTTAAAATTAAAGGAACGCATGGTTGTGTTTGATCAAGCAATTTTGGGATTGAGCAGCGGTATAATATTAGCAAAAGCAGAAAACATATATTTAATTCATGATAAATAAATGTACAACAAACAAACAAACAAACAAACATGAAGCTGTTTTTAAATAATATATTGGAACTTAAAGCATATCCGGATTGTTCCCTGACTGTCATAATATGTCACAAGGCACATTTGAATGTAGATATTCTATATGCTGTAACTATATGGCCATTCTGATGCTCAGGCACTCGGTGATACAATAAGTTTACAATAAGATGTTGACAGCCCATTACAGGGCTGTTAGGGTACAAAGAAGAGCAGTCTCAAGTGAAACTATAAACACCCATCATCAGGAGGCTCCGCCCAGTGGGCAGGGCCTACTCAGAATAGTATAAATATCCGAGTTCTCAGACTAGATCCACAGATTGAGAATGACTCTTGATGACTACAATTGAATATTTTTCTACAATGGAACACTCCTGGTCAATGAGGGATTACACCGACCTGTAACTAAAAAGATTTTCCAAGTATTTTTTATGTGTTATTGTGTCTTACTTGCAAATACATTTATTGGAAAAGGGGCAACGTTTCGGCAACTGGGCCTTCGTCAGGCAAATGGGTGACTGAGGATGGGACAGAAGTTTAAATAGGAGTGGCCTCAAAAATAGGCGTGGCCATTCACAGATGTTTTAGAAATCAGAACAAGCAAAAACATTATCATAAACATTAACAATACCCAAAGCAATAGACAAATAGTGACACCTCATACATCAAAAATAGTGATTAATACAGTTATGTGTTATTTGTAAAACACTTGTGTATTTTGGTGCAGTTAAGTCAGCCTCCCTCTAAAATTGGTAAATGTCACATACGTACATGATGTTAGAAAATGTGTGGTTCTTAAAGCCACTCCAGCAGCTACACAATCAATTCTTACAACCCTTTATTGTAAGAATTGATTGTAAGTTTCCCTCACTTACTGTGAATGATTCCTGTCATTATGAGGCTGAACACAGAAGATAAACCTTAGCGATGTAATCAATCCGCCGTGTTGTTTAAAAATGTAGACTATACAGTGCATTTAGAGATCTTATTTGACAGTGGCTCTTCTCAGACTGAAGAATGGAACGAGATAAAGGACTGGAGGATGAGAGGAGACAGCGAGTCTGGAAACAGAAGACTAAAGTCAGCAGCACGAGAGCAGATGCGGAGATTGTTGCACATTCATTCAATTCTCAAACAACAGATGTAGAAGACAAGTTGAACCAGGCAGATCCCATTCTCAGAGATAGCAGAGCGTTACGGATCTATTTATGCACATGTATATCTATCTATACAGAGAATAAATGGTTCTTCTCAGTGTCAAAGTCTTCATGCTTTTATCCTCACATGCCCCGGACACATGCAGTGCAGAGAGTGGAAGAGCCAGAGTTTGTCTTTACCTAAGCTTCTGTTTTTGCTCCATCATGAGACGTGCGGGGGCCACTGCAGGAGCATGTGCGCCATCTACTGGTGGAAATAACCTCAGGGCTCTATGTCAGGCTAGAAAACTGAAGAAACGTGTGTAAATTACTGTCTGCGGAATGTCACTTTAATACAAATCTATATTATTCATTTTACAGCTGAATTTATCCAAATCAAAGTAAGTAATCAGTTGAGTCCAAGATGTTAGACACCCAAACATCCGCTTCAGTTTTGGTCTGCGTGAGTCAAGTTTTTTAATTCATATTTTAGAGGTATATCAAATTCACTTGATTTGGTTGAATTGATTTTATGTAATGTTTTATCCAGAGCTCTTTTGCCTTGTCAAAAGTGAGATACATGTTCAAGAGGAAGTAGATATTTAAAGGTACCGTACAGTACCTAACTTTAGCCAGACTGAGACTACGGTAGTCTTTTCTTTATAGTTTGTGTCCTCTTAGAATTGTTTTTATTTTTATTTTATTTTTTATTTGATTGGAACATTGCATATAATGAACTGATGTAAATTACATGTAAATATGACACGTTAAACACAGTAAACACAGTAAAGATGCAAATTTCCATCAGTAGTCCCAAGACTGCTGATGACAAAATAAACACATATTAGAAATGTTGTTCCTTTGGCGATAATATTGGACAGTATATATAAAACGTATCAATCTCCATGCAGAATGTTCTGAAGTGTGGTTTTAACCTTCTATTTCCATGTATTACGCAGGTGACTTTCCACCTTCTGAAGTTACACTCTGTAGTGAATCTACTTATGCATTTTCTGACACAGCTTTAAGCACGGGCCCCTGCAGAGCCTCATCAGATAAGATAAGATAAGATATTCCTTTATTGTCCCACATGGGGAAATTTCATTGGTGCAACGCAGGTAGATACAGAGGTAGATACAGAAGAACAGATCACTTATAGGAAGTCTGAAAAACACTTTCAGTAGAAGATCTCCTATAAATAAATAAAAACTCCCATAGACAAATAAATAAATAAATACATAAATACCATTGCATGTGATCACGACAGTAATTGCACATGAATATGTGTCACGACAGCACATAGGTTGCACATGAATTCCAACAGCAATTGCACATATGACAGAATTGCACATCAGTATTAGGTTAGGTCGGTATTGCGAGTGTTCAGTACTAACAGTTTTTGTTATAAAGTCTGACAGCAGCAGGAAGGAAAGACCTACGGAACCTTTCCTTCGCACATCGAGGGTGGATCAGTCTCTCACTGAAGCTGCTCTCCAGAGGGGAGAGAGTGTCCTGCAGGGGGCGACACTCATGGTCCAGCATAGATGTGAATATAGCCAGGACCCTTCTGTCCCCCACCTCCTGCACCGAGTCCAGAGCACAGCCCAGGACGGAGCTGGACTTCTTGATGACTCTGTCCAGCTTCCTCCTCTCCCTCTCTGTGATGCTGCTGCTCCAGCAGGCCACACCGTACAGGAGGGCTGATGCCACCACAGAGTCATAGAAGGTCTTCAGGAGTGGCCCTGTCACTCCAAAAGACCTGAGTCTCCTCAGGAGGTAGAGCCGACTCTGGCTCTTCCTGTACAGTGCGTCTGTGTTATGAGTCCAGTCCAGTTTGTGGTTCAGATGAACACCCAGGTACTTGTATGAGTCCACTCTCTCAATGTCCCGTCCCTGGATGTTCACTGGTGAGGGGGCAGTGGGGTGGCGTCTGCGGAAATCCACCACCATCTCCTTGGTCTTCCCCGCGTTGATGAGGAGGTGGTTCCGCTGACACCAGTCCACAGCACTCGTATAGTGACACACATGGCTCTATCTTTGCATTGATATGGTCTTCATTATAACCAAACGCACCGTGCGGTCTGGTTTTGACACAAAATGCAGCTGTCACAATACACTTAAAGCTTGGGTACCTCATTTTCAAACAGTGACTTATGGAAATAGGTATTTAAACTTTTCTAACTCATTCCTTACTCTCTCAAATCCTTTGGCACATAACTAGTATTGACATGCAGTGATTATTTTTGTGGCCGCTTGCACAGATCATCTTTTTCACAAATGTGGGTGATTACAGGCAATCAGCTCTCATCCCAAAGTGTCCAAAATCATACAATGACTCAGATGGCTCTTGAGGACAAGTTAATAATTAGAATAAGACAACATGTGGAGGTCTGATTTTTCCACAAAATTCTGCTTTCATGATACACTTCCCGGGGCGGAGACAGAAATGACTAATTATGAGAGACCACCAGCAGTAATGAAAGGAAACAAAACTTACCTGCAAGAAAAAAGTTGGGTAATTCCGCCGTAGGAATACCAAATATCCAAATCTGAATGATCTTAATGGACCCAGAAGCTACAGATGATAAAGAGAGGAGATGAATCATTGTGTAGCAGAATAATGTTGCCGCTAACTCCGCACCTTGTTCACAACCTGCTAATACCACGATGAGCAATTAAGCAGGTCTTTTAATGACAAATTCCCTTCCAAATCCTGATTAGGCTGTAATGGAGGCAGCACTGCATTTTCTACTCCACATAATTGGATTTGGCCACAATGAACACAAAGAGGCCTGATCTTAACAGATGACACTTGTTTCTATGGTGAGCACCAAGCAGGCACTAATTTACTTTTGGGTAATTGCAGACGTGGAATTGAAAGCATATGGTAAGAAGAGAAGAGAGACCAATTATGTCTGTGTACTTCACACATCTGGCCTAGAATGGAATTAAAGTTCTTATTACAATTGGCTGTAACGGTTTAGAATTGTTAAGTGCATTGGTGTTAAGTAAACATATTGTGAATGTGCATCAGGTGTTGTTTATCACATGGTCATCCGTATACAAACTCAAATGATAAGCTTATATGGACAAAAATGAGGTTCCCATGTAAAACATTTAAAGTTACATCAACAACATGGTTTAAAGTTCAGATATGGGTTAAAAGTTTTATGTTAGCCAAGTAGTAACTATTAAGGTTTGAATCTGTCTCCAGGAAATCAGTGTGAATGAATGTAATATTTGTGTGTTTCATAGGTATTTGTGTAATGGAATAAAATATAAAGTGTAAAAATTGGTGATATATATGTAGTAGTCTTTTTGGATTGTCATGGTCTTATTTTACATCTAAACATAATAAAACACCCAACAATATACAGTAATTCTGCATATGCAGTGGAAAACTGTACAATCTTAAATGGGACAATAAGTTAAAATGTGATAGAATTAAGTCATATTTATCTCGTTTTGAGTATATTTTGACTTTCTAAAAACATGATTTGCCAATAGAAGACTTAAGTTTTGTTCATAGTTAAGTGTAGCAGCATTTATTTTCTAATTTCAAGTTATAAAATGCTTTTATTTTTCTTATGTTGAGTAAAACAATATATTTTATGCTTGATCCATTTGTAATCTTACTTAAAGTTTGTAGAAATATATTCAAAACAACATAAATACTTCTTGGTAAAGCACTTTACTTGCTTTCTTATGGCGTCAGATTGACTTTATATCATTGCCCGGTCATATAAATTTGGCTTTTTAATCCATAGAACGTAGTCAATGCTATTTGTAACCAGATAAATAACCTTGAGAGAAATGAGTTTGCTGTGTACATGTTCCTTTTATTCATTGGGAGAATAAACAGGAGATCATTTTCTTCACCCATATCCAGTGAAATGGCTAAAGAATAATTTAGAGCTGTCAGTAACTCAACAAACCGATAACAAACCGATGTGGCTGGCAGTGTTGGGAACGTTCACTTTCTAAAAAAAAACTTTTTTTAAATAAACTAGTTCAGTTCATAGTTCATAATCAATAATCAATTCAAAAAGTTCACAGCTCTAAAAAATGAACTAGTTGCAATAATTGTTCTAAATTACTTCCACAGCCCATATTCAACCACAGGCAGATATTATTTTATTAGTTTAATGCTGAAACTTTGTGTCAGATTTCATCTTCATATCCAATTTTGAATCCTTACCCAGGATTTACATTCACATTGAAGGGACAGACTTCCCCCATGTGTTGCTGTCCATTCAGCACCACACTAGCAGCAGTAGCAGCTTTCAGCCCCACAGTATATTCTCAAAAACATGAGGGAAAACTTGCTTGGCAAAGTTTGCACATAAATGTTAGATTGTTCCAATCCTCACCGACCTTTTCATAAAACTCACGTAAATGGTCGCAGCTGGGCGACTCGTTGCTGCTCTGTTCACTACACTTCACACGTTGCTGTCACGTCAATGCTGCTTTTTGTTTTGATGCACATGCGCAGTCCGGTGCGACATTTCAACTCTCTGGCTGCAATAGTGTTATCGGCCTCTAGAACTTTGGAGCTCTCACACTTGCCAGGCAGAGGCTCTTTTTGGGCAACTTAACAGTGTGTTTTTCGACTGGAAGTCTCTAGAAATCTGACACTTTGTTGAACGAAAATAAAAAGAACGAACGTGGCGTTCACAGACACCAGAAAGAACGCGTTCACAGTATCGTTCGTCAGCAGTAAGTACAGTACGTTCAGTTCACGTTCACCAAAATTATGAACGCGTTCATGAACTTTCGTTCAATGAACCCGTTCAGGCACAACACTGGTGAAAGTTTTAATCAAAAAACAACTAAGCATTAAGGATTTCTTTTTTTGTTATGTCAATAATTGTGAGTAATCAGAATGTTTATTCTCACAATAATCCCTGGTCGAGTGCCTGGTCTTGCCCCACCAAGTCCTTCACCTCCCCCCTGCAGGACCCCTGCAGTTCGCCTACTGAGCCAACAGGTCTGTGGACGACACCATCAACCTGGCTCTCCACTTCACCCTGCAGCATCTGGACTCCACGGGAACCTATGCCAGGATCCTGTTTGTGGACTTCAGCTCTGAATTCAACACCACCCTCCCCGCTCTGCTCCAGGACAAGCTCTCCCAGCTCAACGTGCCTGACTCCACCTGCAGGTGGTTCACTGACTTCCTGATGGAGGCAGTGCATACGGCTGGGGAAGAAAGTCTCAGACACTCGGACTTTCAGCAGAGGAAGTCAACAGGGCTGTGTACTTTCTCCTCTGCTCTTCTCCCTGTACACAAACTGCTGCACCTCCAGCCACGACTTGAAAAAATGATCAAGTTTGCGGACGACACCACCCTCATTGGGCTCATCTCAGACAGGGATGAGTCTGTCTGCATGAGGGAGGTGGACCGGCTGGTGTCCTGGTGGAGCTCAACACCCAGAAGACGTTGGAGATGATTGGACTTCAGGAAAGTCACAGCCCCCCTCACCATGACAGACTCACCCATCACCACTGTGGACTCCTTCCGCTTCCTCGGCACCACCATCACCCAGGACCCAAAGTGGGAGCCCACCATCAGCATCAAGAAGGCCCAGCAGAGGATGTACTTCCTGCAGCAGCTGAGGAAAGCCAAGTTGCAAACGCAGATGATGGTGCTGTTTTACACGGACATCATTGAGTCCATCCTCACCTCCTCCATCACCATGTGGATGGAGGAGGTGAGGATGAACTCAGAGACGTCAGCTCATGGTGCGCTCTGCTGAGAACTTGTGAGGACCTGGACAAAACACCTGTAATTTTTGGACTGTGAAACCTGCTTTGCCAATTCCCTAAAATACTCTTTTTTTCCATACCACTCCCCTGGGGCCCGCTACATACATCTGACACCAAGCAATTAGCCTGTTCAGTAACAGAAAATGTTTCTCCTGTCGTCCTCGTCTGCTTTTCAGCCTCCCTCTTCTCTTGCTTGTTAGTTTTTCGTGGCAGTGGCAGACAAGCTTAACAACGGCACCAAAATAGCTCCAGGCTTAATGTTAAATCTCCCAAACAGGGGCCACTATTTTACGTGTAATTTTCATTTATAACTGCGTAGATCAAAGCACAGCAGGCCATTTTTAGCAGCGGAGTTGGCCCAGATGTATTAGTTGAATGTCTCTGTACTGAGTTTAGCAGCATTCAAGTCCACTGGGAAAACTGACAACCTTCTCCCAGTTGTACACAAGGGGATGCGGCGTGCAGGAGATGTCACAGGTAAGTGGGATATAAAAGGATTAGCGTTGAATGTCGGGAAAAAATGCTTGTATGTACGTAGAGGGATGCACATGGTCAGGTTGTCAAAGGGGGTTGCTATATAGTTGTTTGCATAAAGTTGTTGTTGTTTTTCTCGACTCCACGGACAGGGCTAAAAATGAGAAGAAAGATTTGGCTTGCATGATGTCACAAGTGAGAAAAAGTGGCAGCCCGGGGGTCTTTAATACATCTGAATGTGGTGTGGGGCTGCACTAAACTCAGCAAAAAGACTAGAGTCCATTTAGTCTTTGAGTTTTTATTTTCCAAAGCACTGAATTAGAAAACTAGTAAAAGCAACGATGCATTAGAGAACACACGAAAGTAGCTCAGATTGAAAAGCAAGTGCCGCCAAAACACGCAACAGGCAATTTTGTCATTTTACACGTTTTGCTTTGATCAGTGTTTCCTGACCATTCGGTAGGTTTTATATGCAAGGTTGTGTTAAGGTTAACAGACACTCTATTGTCTCCTTATGGAAATTTGACTATTTGACCCATCCTGTAAGGAGTTTTACAGGTACTGAGTGCTAGTTGGAGTAGGGGCTGAAACAGCGTCATCCTGGTGAGTAGCCCCCGTCCGTCTGCTCATCCCAGGGGAAGGAGAGAGACTGTTCAGGAATCAATCAAAACAACACTTTGGGCACATAATCAAGGTATCAATAGCACGGTAAGAAGGTTAAAAGCTCTGAAAAGTCAATTTTGTATGATATAGGCCCTTTAATATGTTGCTAGTTTCCTTTACTCAGCAACAACATTTTAAAAAGTCTCTTACGTAACTTTCAAATCTTTCTTTTTTGGCCCATTTAACCTGATATCAAGAGAAATGTGTTGGTAAAATATTGCCTGTAAATTCTGGACTTGCAAAGTAAAATGAGCCTGTATTTACGTTTATTCCTTTATCTGCACTACAAAAACAAGTATTCACAGCAGCAGAAATAAAATTCACAGCAATCGGGTGAGTCAACCTGTAAACTGAGTAATTTACTAAATGTATCTGTGTCATCAGCAGCACTGCCATCAGACGTATTCTCCAAACTAGCTCTCCGTAGAGTTTTTTATGATTCACTCTGCACCGAAGTGGTTTATCTGCATCTTTGACAGGGCGGGAGTAGGGTTCGGCGACTTTCCCCTCCCCTCGCTGCCTAACACCAGATAAGACAAAAAAGCCACGACTGTATCACAGAATAAGCCAGTCCATCTAGAAGCAAGCCCCGAACAATGACTGGTTCCAAAGAGTAAGTGCACTTGTCTTTTAACTCCACCAATAAAAGTCTATTTTCTCTGTCTGTGTGATTGATGTTTCACAGTGAAACGCAGCAGACACAAGATGAGAGCGCCGCAGCTAAAAAGACCAAGAAACAGAAGAAGAAAGATGATAACTGGAGACCCCAGGGCCCTCGAGACCCATTTACCATGGTTGGGGTTTTAAATTGAGCGTTCTCTGTTTATGTTATAGCACACTTTTTTAACTATGTTTCGACGCCAACAGCTGAATGCATTGCCAGAAGAGAAGCAGCAAGAAATCCAAAGGGCATTGCACCTCTTTAATTTCGGTCCAACTCTGCCCAGGACGCTGGAGCAAGCAAAGAAACATCAATACCACTTCTGGGACACACAGCCTGTCCCCAAACTTGGTAAAAACTACTTCTTACAACTTCGAACTGTCTAGATTTACATTTAATGACACACTGGTGATAAATAACCGTGCTTTTTTTGTGTTTTTTATGCATCCGTAGGTTGTGCTGTTACATGTCACGGCCCAATAGCAGAAGGAGAGCGCAGTGTCCGGACAGAACCCTATTCTCTGCCCCAGGGCTTTACGTGGGACACTCTGGACATCACCAGCGCTACAGTGGTAAGGCAAATATAATCACATCTATCAATGTCTTTCTCAGGGTAATTTGGTCGTTTCGTAGTAGCTCTAGGCTCTTTCGGTTTTAAAATGGCTTTGTGAATATGTTTTATGGACCAAAACAGAAATACAAATCATTCGAAGCCTTGTCCAATGCTGTTTTTTTGTTTTGTTTTTTAGCTGAAAGAACTTTGTACACTTCTGAATGAAAACTTCACAGAGGATGATGACAATACGATGAGATTGAACTTCACTGAGGACTATCTCAAATGGTAATTTTTTTTGTAAATTAATCACAATTGTTTTTATTTTTTTTATTATCTCACAAAAGTGCAGAAGCATAGAGCTGCCAATGGTGCTGAAGCAAAATCGGCCAGTATTTGTTTTTTTCAAATTACCATATTTTCTGGACTATGAGTCGCAATTTTGTTCATAGTTTTGGCTTGGGTGCAACTTATATTAATACTTAAATACTTATACTCCGCGACTTATATGTGATATTATTTATTATTTTAACAACTGCATTTCATACTCCAGTGCAACTTATATATGTTTTCTTCTTCTCTATTATGCATTTTTTGGTTGGTGCGACTTATAGTCCAGAAAAAACGGTACACATATTTTTTTCATAATTTTCACATTTTAACATGATAGTATTTCATTATTTTGCGATAGTAAAAAACTAAATAAAATAATTCATATTTTTTTTAAAGCTGAAAAATATAAATAAATAAAAAGTAACACTGGCCAATCTTATTTAAGCACCAGTGGCAGCTCTATGCTTCCGTACAAAGGCAACTGGAATTTGTTTAGTAATCCTATTCCAATTGGGGAAATGGGCACTGTAATAATTTGCTTTTGTAAAAAACAATTATGCAAGCAATAACAATAGATTTTATAATATGCTCTGGGGAAGTAATGGCATCTGGGCTTGCACTAAAATCTGTGTTTGTGTGTTTTTCTGTTCCAAGGGCTTTGCAGTGTCCACAGTGGCGGCCCCAGTGGCACTGCGGTGTCAGAGTGAATACCAATAAGAAACTGGTGGGCTTCATCGCCGCGGCTCCTGCACATGTTAAAGTTTATGACAAGTGAGTGTAGCCCACAGCCAGAATATAATGACCACAAATCATGCACAAGAACATGCAAAACCGACATAGTTTTTTAGACAACAATAAAGGCTCAATACTTAACATTTGTATAGTTATTGCCAAACAAACAAACTAAAAATCTGACCTGTTCTAGGCAAAGCATTATATCTCCGTGGAGACAAACAGACTCTCTATGGAAAAAGTTCCACAGTGCACCTTTAACCATTTACCTATTGGCATTAGAGTAGTTTGTCTGTTGAGTCAGATCAGTCGCTCTTCTTGGATCAGGATTATTTTGTAATTACTAATGACTTCTAACAGGAACACTTTACAAGGACACTTTTGTTTTATAGACTCCATCACAGACGCTCTTGTTATCTTTTTTGTTTCACATAAACGTTTAAAAAATACTTGTTGTCTTTCCATCCCACCTAATAACAGACTGACTTGTTTTGTTTTTTCAGGGAGGTAAAGATGGTGCAGGTGCGACTCTTGTGTGTTCATAAAAAGCTGCGCCTGAAGAGGATGACTCCTGTCCTGATCCGAGAGCTCACCCGACGGGTGACACAGGAGGGCATCGTACAGGCAATCTACACCACGGACATAGTGCTGCCCACTCCTCTGAGCACCTGCAAGTACGTGACCATTATTTTGACACAGGTTTTTCCATCAGGTTAAAGGTGCACCATGTAACTTTTCATGCGCACCTGTGGCACCTGTTTGGAGACATCATTGTGTTTCTTTGAATGTTCGTCAGTGGCATATCGCAATATCAATTACACATGTTTTAATGCTAAAAAAAAAGAAAAAAACTTGAAAAACATGCTGTCAGGTCGCTCACCTCTCCACAGATCTGCCCTGTAACCTGGCTTGATGCACATCACCATGGATATAGATACGTTAATGTAAATATGTGGCACACTCTATGGAATGCAATAGCATCTCCATGGAGATAAGCACTCTCACTCAAAAGTTATCTGATGCACCTGAACCGGTAATTACTCCGTTTTCTTTGTTTAATACTTTATAATATTTGGCTCCTGTCTGTAAAGGTACTGGCATCGCCCTCTGAATCTGCGAAAGCTGATGGAGTTGAACTATCCTGGAGTGAGACAGAAAATAACGGTGCAGCGAGCGCTCAAGCTCAACAAACTGCCGGAGGTAACCCACTACTGCCACCTACAGGCCGACGCTGTAAAGACAGGGGAGGGTTATCTTTAAACACAGGCTTGAAAATCAGTTTGTTTGTTTTTTCTTTCTTTTTTCAAACAATCGTTACTTATTTTCTATATAAATGTATAAACCCCCTAATGCTGGGGTCCTAGTCTTCCTTAAAGGCCTGACTAAAATTCCCCAAATTGCTCGAATTCAAATTGAAGCTGTTTCTGTATCCTTTGGAGTACAAACACATGGCGTCTTTGTGAAGCTGATCCTCTGTAGTTTTGTATCCTGATGTCTGATTTACTACGAGAGTAGAAAGAAGCTCTGCACAGAGGAAAAGCTGATTTTAAATTCCGGTTTTGGCAAAGACAACTTTTTTTTTTCTTTTTCTTTTTTTTTTACAGATAACAGGAGATTAGATAGATTTAAAACATCCTAGTTTTTAGGTTTTATAGGACAAATATTTGTTTTCTTTTTTTATATGTTTTCTACAGAAATATTACATACTTTACTACAAATTACGCTTTTTGTAGTGTTCAAAGACAATTTTGAAAATAACCTTTCGACCATCTTTTGTTATAGAAAAGCATACATTGGCATTTCTACCCGGAAATCCCAAATTGTTGCTTATTTTTTTTTTTGACTTTTTTGACCCGATGCCAGTTAAATATGGAAATTGCAATAAGGTTTACTTTAGTCACCTCCATTTTGGAATTGTGATTATTCAGATAACAACAATCTATATGCTAAAGATTTTTTATTTTATGAAAGACTGCATTTTAAATATCACATGAATTTGTGAATCAGATTAAGGTTTATAATCTTGTATTAAAGATCTTTGTTATTGGAAAAAGACACTCTTCACTGCCATTTAACATTGATTTAGCACATTTTTTACTTTCACTTATTTTCCAGTCGACAAAGACTCCCGGCCTGCGTCCAATGACCACAGCAAACATCGCATCAATTCACTCCCTGCTCCAATCCGCCACGTCCAGGTTTGACCTCAGCACCAACTTGTCTCTTGAGGAAGTAGAACACTGGCTGCTGCCTAGAGACGGCCTGATCTACTCTTACGTGGCCCAGGTCAGTGATAATGTACCACCATCGCACACGGTAAACGGAGTGAGAAATCTATTGACACGTACACGATGTCCTTTGTTCGTAGGGTGAAGATGGAAGTCTGACAGGCGCGTTTAGTTTCCACGCTCTGAGCTCTCAGGTTCTGAACCAGCCGCTGCACACGGAGCTGAGAGAGGCCCGGCTCATGCTCTGTGTGCGCTCGTCTGCAGAGAGTGTGGAGCTCATGGAGGATGCACTGGAGCTCATGGAGGATGCACTGGTCCTGGCTAAAGCTGTGAGTGAGTCTCTGCTGAGATGAAGTAGTTTGACCACTTCACTGTGATACTAATAGTACATATAGCAGTAGTAGTGTATTAACTTTTGAATAGGACTAGGGTTACAATATCAAAGTTTGTGAGAATGAATGACATCAGAACTCTTCAAAGCTGCTGAATTTATTCAATGAATAATATAAGGAAAATGGAATATGCCCACAAAACAAAACAATAAATAGATATTATTACCTTATTTTCCGGAGTATAAATCGCACAGAGTATAAGTCGCACCAGCCAAAAAATGCATAATAGAGAAGAATCAAACAAGTCGCTCTGGAGTGTGAAATGCAGTTGCAAGTGTGAAAATAACAAGTAATATCACACATAAGTCGCTCCGGAGTGTAAGTATAAGTATAAATATACGTATAAGTCGCACCCCGGGCAAAACTATGACTTATAGTCCGGAAAATACGGTATTAAACAACCTTTTTTCATTGAAGCCATTTAGGCATTTATAGATGTTAAAGGTAGAGTATGTTGCCAGCGTTCCTGCATGTGCTGGAGTTAAGAGTGGATTCAGATCAAAGAGAGCCATTTTAGGCTTAAACATTGAAACTGTCGACTCAATTGACTGTTATAAGTAAAAGTTACATTTGCTTGTACCATGTTTACCTTGTAACCAGGGGACACTACAAATACTACATACCCTCCATTTAATGTGCCAGCAATAATGTATTTGGCCTACTTATGTATTAAATCTTAATCTCAACTTAAAATATTGAATTATTAGAATGCAATATATCAGTTTTTAGGATGTTTATGCATTACTTTTGTCCTACTCTGTCTGCTAAATGAGTTTGACTTGATTTTACCCTTGAGCCTTGTCTTTCACATCTTTAGACAATATTGTAAACATGACACTCTGAAGAACAAGCTTTTTTCAAGTGAAGCAGGTTGTAAAAGAAGTGTCCAAGAAAAAACACATGGCACAATTGCACTGAACATGTAAATAGTTCTAGTTGGCCATCTCTTTTTTGTCATAGATATTTGACAAACTACAGTCCAAATATATATATAATGATCTACTAGTCCAAAGAAAAGGTACAAATGATCGTTTTTGAGCCTGAAAAACTATTGTTCTTTCTATCATATATTGAACAATAAGTTAGTATAATAATTATTATGACAGATTTAATGAAGACATAAATTCTGTGTAAAAAAAAACAATCTGCCAGTGACTGTAACAACGTTCTTTTGTTTTACTTGTGACCAACAGAAAGGTTTCGACGTCTTCACGGCCTTCGACGTCATGGGCAACAAGAGTCTTTTGGAAAAACTCAAATTCAACACGAGTAGCAAAAGTATGAACTTCTACCTGTACAACTGGCAATGTCCCGCCATAAATCCAGATAAGGTAAACATCTCTACCACTCTATAACCAACACTTTTATCTTCTTGTACAAGGACATCCTAAACTGCATTTATAATTGACAGGTGGGCTTTGTATTACCCAGCTAAACCGCCCTTGAGACGGAGGCATCGTCTTTCAGAGGACAAAACACTTTATTACAAACTATTCAAAGCCAAATCAACACCAATGAAACCACCAACGAGATCAAATAAATAAAACAGTATGAACAGACAACGTATTCTTTTTATGCCAATATTCAGTGATTGTTTCACTTCAGTGACAGAGATGAATTGTTCTTGATACGATGACAAACACGAGTAAAGCAAATCAAGCTGTTTTTCATTGGATAAATACAATTAAAACCAGCTTGATTTGGTTTACTTGTGGATTTAATTGTATTCATCCTTGTGGGTTAGCGTGATAAAATAATGCATGCGTAAATGAAAGTGTTTTTTCAAGTACATGTAAAGTGCTATGTCGCTCCAAACCTGAATTATTCACTTAAATATCCCTTGATGACAAATTGAAGTCGACACATAAATCTTAATAGGAGAAAGTCATTAATCACTCTTTCTCTTCACAAACGCACACACATACAATTAAATTACATCTCTTAACATGTCTTTAATATCTCACAGTTACTTGACATGCAAGACAGCTTCAGCAGCAGAGGTCAGACAGTCCTAAGAAGTGTTATTCATGTAGTGCAGTGTCTCATCTTAAACTGCAGGTGGCGTAAGAGATAACGTACCCTGCATTTTTCACACATCTGGTGAGTTCATGTTGAAATGACCCATTCATAAATATAAATCTTATTATGCTACTTGTGTTGTATTTCTATTTTATTTATTCATCTTTAATTCAAAGCACCAGTATATGACATTATAGCCAAAAACAAAAAAACAAAACAAAAAACGTTTATTCTTCTTCTTATTTTTACCTTTTTGTTGGGTTAACACACTGAAAAACATGCGTTCTTTATGTGAGCAGCCTCTCATCTCCACAAACCTGAGTTGCCTACTTGTTTCCATGGAAATGTTAGACTATCTATCTCCATGAAGAATGCCCCAAAGTATGTTGTTTTTACTCTCTATCTCCATAAAATCTTACAGGTGACTTCGACCTGCAGAAAGTTACACACTTTAATGCTAATGATATGATTTCTTTTACACAGATGAAACCTCCCACATCCCCCTATGGGAGGAGTTTTGTCGTCATGATTTTAGACTGTGTATGTAATACCGCATGTCACCCTGTAGAGGGCGCCAGAGATCGAAGAGCAGATCGAAGTGCAACGCTTACAACAGATGATTGGTTTGATGTAATCAGAAGAAAGTGATTTTAACTTGGTCAACTTCGCAATATTATAATTAAACATAAGCCTATAATGGGAAGTAAGTCAACAAAAGCAGACGACAACATGTCTCTTCCCTAGTTGTTAAAAATAGATTAATAAATAAAGCCTGTAGGTCTTATCACAAACATAGAATTCAACATGATACTAAAATAATAATGATATGATGTGATCAATTTATAACAATGAAATAATCTATAATAACCCTCAAACACTCGCTGCGCGCTTTCCCGGACGCGCGTGAAAGCGGCAGGGCGCTTCTCGTTTCCAGCGCGGGCCAATCAGAGGCGGAGGGGCTTTTTAAGTTTGAAGCCGCAGGACCAGCCCTACAGTCCGCCTGCTGCCGCTGCACCCGGGCCACGAGCAGAGCCGAGCCTCCCCCAAAAGAAGCCGCGTCGGGACCGGTCACGACTGCGACGCCGCCGATCGCTTTTGTCCCGGTCTTTGGGAGTCGCGAGTAAACCGCTTTCACGCGCGTCAGCCACGCTTCTTCTTCTGCTTCTTCTGCAGTCACGTCAGCGTAACCGCAGAACTTTGAAACGCGTATTGTTTCCTCCATAATAGCTTTAATCCCCAACAACGGTGCCCCGATCGACCTTTCGCAAGACTTTTAAAGCGAGCAAGATTCACGCGCGATCCGCAGGTAAGCCACGACGCGTTTACGCATTAAGTGCTGCGTAATGACAGCGTAATCATGCATTTATAGAGCTGCAGGTCTCTGTCGTAAACACGCACGTTTCAGAGCTAAACACTGATGCAAAAGGGCGTGTGTGATGTATAATGTCCACACTTTATTGCGTTACTTTGTGAAATGTCCTTTATTAACCAACAGAGAACGTGCTGATGTTGCAGTTTTGGACGTTGCAGCTCATTCTGTTCATCACATATGGTTTGGTGTTATGGGTCTTGACAAAACTGGACCAGAAAGACTTTTGCCCATTTCCACAAGCATTGCTGACCACAACGTGACTTTCTGTAAACAGTGGCAGGAGAAGGAGCAGCTGTGAAAACACAATGTGATCAAAAAGACACAGACAAAACAATGCAAAAGCTGCTGAATTGGCTCTTGCTGTTTTGTCAGTGGCATTTGCAGAAGAGTTTGGAGTTTGAGTCTCTTACTGTGGAATCAAAGTCATGTTTGCCTGTGCCAGTCTGTCCCGGTAATGCAAATACTTGTAGGGTTATACAGTGTGTACTTAGCTTTGTGATTAACACTCACTTTGCAGTATTACAGGCTCATGCTTGTGTTTGAGTCCAAATAGAGACTCTGTGTAAAAGTGAATGAAGTGTTGCCGTTATTGAAGGATTGCTTATGGCTCACTCATCTAAAGGTGGTTTATCTGTGTTTGTACTCGAAATGTTGGCCATTCAGTTGTGTCTAATGGTCAGTAATATGCGTGTTTTGGTCTATATTAGATTATCTGCCAGTAAATCAGTGGAATAATGTGGTTTGGAGTAGAGTTTGGACTAAAGCGAAAGAAAGAGGGTTATTTTTTGTGTTGAATGGCACTGATTAAATGTCTTTATGATCATTAAAGTCAACACTGAAAGCCATTTATATGCTGTTTTTGATCATAAAATAAAAACAAATACAATTTAATCAAAAACTGAGATTGATCAAATGAGAAATTCAATTGTAATACATATTTAAGCAATATTTTCCAGTCCTACATGTCTCTTTAAGGGCTGCAAGAGCAATCGCAATCGCAATTTGAACATTATGTAATTAGTGTTGATAATTTCCTTCAAAAACAACAAAATATCCCGTCTAATTCTGATTAAACATGCTCTTTTAGTTTGGCAGCTCAGTCTCTGTGTCTTTGTGTTTAAATGTGAACTTTTAACAGATTCCTAAATGATTAAAACATAAATCTAGACACGAATCCTGTCAGAAAAATCACAATTAGATATTTTCCCAAACGGTGCAGCAGTATCTTGCACTTGATCTTCATGTGTCATCATTAGTTTTATTATTTTTTGATTTGATGTTTTTAGGGCACAGTTTGGATGCATATTAAATGACGCTCTTATCGGATTCGGAGCTTTGCACACTTCATATCTAACGGCTATAGTATTCCTGCCTGTTCCTGACTGTTATTTTCCCACTCGGAGGCATCTTCCTGGTCCGTGCCACAACAGGCCGGAGTTGAGCAACTGCACTGTAAAAAACCCTGATGCCTTCTCTGATAAGTCGATGTGTCAACAGCTGAACAGGAACGCACATGTTTCAGATCAAATGTGAGGCCATGTGTGATGATGATGATGATGATGATGATGATGATGATGATGATGATGACGATGATGCGTATGTGGAGCATGGTCAGTTTGCGTTCTGTCCAAGAAGGGAGTGGCCCAGTGTCGTTTTTTGTTCCTTTTTGCCCAAATTGCATTGTTTTGGGTCATGCAAAGGGCAAAAGGGAAAAGCTCGGACATCATTGTAAATGTTTTGTCACGAGGCTGAGCAAAATAATATATCTGTTTGCCGTAACCCAACCGACCCAGTATGAAACTAGCTGACTGAAAAAAATCAGCATATTATTGAAATAACGTCAAAATCTTTTATTTTGCCAACTCACCGACCGGCCTTTCCTAAACCGCCCTGTCGGTTATTTTTTATCATACTGGTGAACCCATTTTACATCCCAAAGGACTGATATATTCGGTTCTCCTCATGCGTCTGTAACAAAACAGAACGCGCATAACTGACATAATATTGCCTTACTCAAGTTGAATTGCCTCTGTCGGCGCCACTTAAGTGGGTATAGTACATGTCACGCTCTATAACGGTGTGACTTGATTGAAATTTGACTTACACAATGCATTCTGGGATTGAAACAGGCCCAGCAGCGTCACCTTTTTTAGTAAGTAAAATAAATAAGAATTTGCCTACCGTCCGACCCACTTGAAAAATGTTGGCTCGGGTTACAGCAAACAGACAATTTATTTGGGGCAGCCCGATACAGACATTTCAAACCCGATTTCTTGATTCTAATTGATTCTCGGTATCAATTTCGATACCACGATAATAATAACAAATCAAGGTTTTAGACATTAGAC
Organism: Eucyclogobius newberryi; assembly: GCF_026437365.1. Taxonomy (NCBI): domain Eukaryota; kingdom Metazoa; phylum Chordata; class Actinopteri; order Gobiiformes; family Gobiidae; genus Eucyclogobius; species Eucyclogobius newberryi. Next base: position 16,714,700 of record NW_027315835.1, read on the forward strand.
AGACATTTTCAGCACAAAACAATTCCACTTTCTTTATGAAACATTCTAGTCTTATACTACATCTGATGAAACTCGAGATTATTTTGAAACGGTTCACAAAAGGTCAGATTTTGTCCTGTCAATGTGATTTTTTGAGTTTTGATACTAGTTTTACTGTCAATCGATATGTTGAACTAGTGTATGTTTAAAGAGCCATATTATTTCTTGTACTTCGTATTATTCTGTAGATTTTGCTCATTCTAAACTGCAAATTGATCTAAAACAGAAAAGAATCAATTGACTTCCTGTTCAGAACTGAGAGACTCCGCCTCTTCATAGTGACGTTTCATAACAAGCAGCTGATTTTCATTCATACATTTTTATTGCTGAAAAACGTTGTGTCTGTGACATTTCAAACTCGTACATGTTTGATATGAAAATGTTCAGATTAGGGCTGCAATCGTAATCGAACCAAAATCACAATTACCTGTAGATATTCTTTTCCAAATCGTGCTGCTTTATTTCAGATCAGTTAAGCCTCAAATGCAGGACAATGCTGGATTACTCAAACATAAATCTAACACACACAATACAACTTTGAGTAATTGAAATCCCATTATAATGTATGGTTAAAAGCTCATACCAGTGTTGAGTTGTTCCTGCAGGATCTGGTTACTTAACACTCCCCACAGGCGGCTGCTGCTGCTGTAGAGGCTTGTTTTGTGGCAGGCATCAGCTCAAACTAATTTATTACTCTAAATCAACTTGTCAATATGTCATGTGTTGACGGATGACTTTAAAGCTGGTTTCAGTTGAATGGATTGAGATTGTGGAGGCATATTTGGCTCGTCTTAAGGTTTGTAGGACGGATCAATGAACAGCTGCGATAGAAAACGTGCTTTCCCAACATGCTTTTTTATATGTTCGCCACAGTTTTGTTCAGTGTTTTCAAAATTATACATTGTCCGTATTTTTAACACGTACTGTATTGCTATTGTAATAAGATGAATGTCCTTTATTGTGCAGTTTGGCTGGGGCCAGGCTCACTAAGCAATATGCTCTGGCCAGTCATGGTAAAGTGGGTCATGTGCCGGACCACATTGCAATGAGGCCTGAAAACTGGCCCACTGTGAACAGCAGGAGAGATGGCACAATTAGCGCAGAGCAAAATGGTCCGGGCCCCTCCATATCTGGACCATAATGTTTGTTAAGCTGCGTCTGGTCTGAGAGTGCTCTGTTATAATTATCCTTTTTAACATTAACTGAATGTTAATGCCATTTATATTGAAGACATTGTAGTCCTGGTTAGAGATGTCATGATATCAAATTGTAGTGTTGCATCACGATTTAACGATCATTCACGATTATTGAGACTGTGACCTTTTTAATTTTCTCTTTTTTTTTGTTATTTATTTTTCAATAAAAAACATACATAAAATAAACTGAGAGAAAAAAGGAAAAAAAAATAAAGAAATTATAGAAAAAACCTGTTCAGCTTTCATGTTAAGTTAAATTTGACAAAAACAGCCAATTAAAAAAAGTTATTTAATTTAGGTCAAGTTTTTGGACTGTATTTTTTTAATTTTGCTTCTGAAATCATCACGATTATTATTTTGTGACCTGAATAAACACTATTATCGGATAACCCAATAATCTTGACACCCCTAGTCCCAGTTCAGATTCTTTGCTCTAGTCCTGTTGTTTAGGCCAGACGTGACCTTCAATCTGTTTAGTCTTGGTTTAGGACTAGTTCTATTACTGCTCTGCTTTTTGATTGACACCGGGTTGGTCTTTGCTTCATCCTGTTTTTATGTGAAAGAGCAATAATATTGTTTATTTTTTAGTTTAATTCAGTGAAACAATAGATTTCTGTCTAATTTTACCATTGCGAGTTTTTTGTGGATATTGGATATAAATTATAAAATTGAAAATATAATTGAGTTAATAATAATAATTTAAAATGTACATTACAGTTTGAATAGAGGATTTTTTTGCCTTTAATCAAACATCTTTAATCAAAACCTTTAATCAAACATCTTCCGAACTTCATTATTTAGAATTGTGATAGTGGTTTATGCACTTTTTGGATTAGCAAAGAAACTACACCTCATTGGCTTTTGAAACAGAAAGTAGTGATAAATTGAGAGGATCGTTTGGTGAAACCTGTTATTGTAAAACCTATTAAAGAGCTAACCTATCAACAAAGGAAATAATGGCTCAAAAAGTGAAAATGCCATTACTAAATTGAGGCAGAATTACATGAAAATTCCACTATTTACATTGGAGCTAGAGAAGGGTTTTCCAGGAGGAGGTCAAACACAGTTCTCGTCTCGGGCCAAGGAGACTCCACGTTCAAATATTTACCTGAAGTCCAGCGAATATAACAAAGTGTGCAGTAATACGTCCTCACGGATGAGCACTCAGTCTTATCTCCTCCAGGACATATTTATACACACAAATAGCAGTTAGAGTGGAGCCCTTCCACATTTTGACACCGAGACACCGGCTCTCGGTCTCCGTACGGTTCGAAAAGCAATGACGACGTTTACCAGTGAAATATGGCACGTCAGCGCACGCTCGGACTGGGTTTGTTTTGCACTAAAGCATGAGAGTTTCCATTTAAACCAAACTCCCACTCCATCCTACATTTAACTCCGGTTTGGGCCATGACTGAATATGGTTTGACAATATTGCAGTAGTGAGCACAAAAGTCCTATGAAAAGAAGGGTTATGGTCATATCTTAAAATGCAGTTAGGATCAGGAAAAGGCTGAATGGAAATTAAATGTTTAAATATGTGATAAGTGAATGCAAACATAAACCTAATCAAAATAAATTTAGACAAAAAAAATCAGACTTATCTATTAAATAAACACTAAATAAGTAACATTATTAAGCTTTTTTTCTAGAATTCTTGATAAATAACATTCACTTGCTTATTTGAAAAATACACTTTGTATTTTTCAAGTTTTAAGGTGTAAATTCTGTCCAATTCCAATAGTTTCTTCCAATGTTCTTTGCAGTAGCATGCAGTATATATCTTACCTGTCGAGAAGGCAAGAAAAGAGAACATTGTTGGTCAAGGATATTACAAAGATGACACTGTCCTGATTATTTTAATATGCATAAAGACAAGATATGCATGGTATTCAGCTTTATGACAAACCTGAATACACTTATTTTGCTGTTTCTTGAGTTGTCAAAAAAAACATACTAAATACTTATCAATACTAAAACAGTAATTAGAAGTAGATATAGGACTGAACAGCTATTGATAATGGAAAAATAAAATATAACTGGTACAAATATGCTCTTTCATGAACTGTTTAAGAATGCTGTTGTATAAAAAATGAGTGTTTTTTGTTATCTTTGTGGTATATTGAAATTGGTATTTAGCGTTGAGTATTTTCTTTAGTATCAATATCAAGTCTGGAATGTTAGTATTAGGGATGTCAAGAAGTTAATCAATAATCGTGATTGTTCAGGTTACAATATAATCGTAAGAACCAAATAATAATATTCCTGAGCGTTTTAGAAGCAAAATTACGTATTTTTAGTTCCATCTATAATCAAAAAAATGTAGCTAAATGCAAATAAAGTGTTTGTTTGTTTTGTATCTAGCTGTTTTTGTCATATTCAACTTTATTTTGTAAATAAGTAAATAAATCCGGTCACAAACTTGAGGAATAATGAAATGTTAGCCAACGGGAATGAAAGAAAGTTAAAGCTTTCACTGTTTAGTTTTGTAACTAATCATAAATAATCGATCAATCGTGATGTTTTTTCTCAATTAAAAAACACATAATCATAACAATCCAATTTGTAATCGTGACATCTCTAGTTTGTACCATGACAATACTTGATGTTACTGCAAACTCATTTTTCTCATTTCCTCCAGCGCTTTTGGAAGTCTGGCGTTTACCTCGAGCCATCAGTAATTGTCCATCCCAGAGCCAGAACCTCCCCCTCCATATTCGACCCCCTTGTGCCCTGTAGCATTCCAGATGTCCAGATGGTGTCTGCCCCGCGCCGATGATCCAACAGGGAGGAAAGCCTCGCAGACAGGCTCCTCACTCGCTCTGCAGATCCCTGGTCTGCTCAGAGCTCCTCTTAAGTTGTTGACAAGCAGAAAATCCCAGAGAGACGGAAAGAATGATCCACAGTATGGCAAGGAATCTGCAATATTGACAAAAATATCTCACATTTTGGGATCATCTTGACAATGATCTTATGTCAATCCAATAGAAATGTGTTAAAACATGTCTTTAAATGCATACATTGAGGTTTATTTATCAGACAAAGGTAAAATGTCTGTGAATTAACATCACAAAAAGGGCAGAAATATAACTTTAAACCCTTTTTTGAAAGTTTACAACATTTTTATTTTTAATCTGTTCTTTTTTTGTTGCATTTTTTACCATCATTTTCAAATTTAGTGTAGCTGTAAAACAACATTCACAAGCTATATGTCGATATATTGCCCTTCTCTAATTTTGGCAGGACACTTGTGTATCTCCATGGAGACGGGGAGGTGAAACCTGCAGAGAGGCGCTCACAGAGTGTTGTCTTAGCAACACCTGTAATTGAGAGAATCCAAGATGGATACGTTTTTCATGAAATTGCCAAACTGTGGAACATTCCTGAAAGAACATCTCCATAGAAACGAGCACTTCACCAGAAAAGTTACACCTCAGAGAAGTCACATGTTGTCTTCTTATTCAAACCTTTTCCACAATTCAAATCATCATTATGCTACTTTTATATAGATTCAATGCTTAGTTAATATTTATGCCATATTTTTGTTGTCTAGTAAATCATACAATAATACTAGCGAGTAGACTTAAATCATTCTTGAATGGAAATATTTAGGGCTTTTCAACTTCAGTTTCCAGAGATTCCAGAGATTTTTTGCTACGACTGTAACAAAACATATCACCAACACTGTTTCAATAAATTGAGTCAATACAATCGAATAACTACTGATGGATAAAAAAAGTTTTGAGAAATAACATACAAAATGCTTTACCAACAATACTTGGCAAAATTGCCCATCCAGGACTGAACCAGAATTAAGTTAAGACTAACCCAGTATCAATCAGGACTAGAGATGCACCGATCAATCGGCCGCAGATTAAAAAAGCCGGTTTTATGTCGAATCGGCCACAATCGGTGACCGGCCGGTCACTTTCATAATTTCCGATTTTCGGCCGATCAAACTGACCCGCATGCGCGGTGCGTAGCAGCTCAACGCGCCCGGAGCAAAACAGCTAAAAACTAGCAAGACTCTAGCGGTGGCCAAAGCGTCCAGTTTACATTCAAAGTCTATGTAAACGCACGTCGAACACCTGCTGCGTTTTCCACGGCGCGATTCCTGCTTTTTCGGCGTGGAGCGTAGGGTGCGTTTTGCCGTTTGCCGCTCTAGACGCTTTGACAGGCGTATAAGCTTCAAGGGGTTGAAATTGTTCACCGCAGAAAAGTTCAGATTTGATCAAAGTGTCTGCGCGAGGCGGCGCAGCAGCCAATCAGAGATGACGCTCCTTTTTGTTCCTGTTCTGTATATTATTTTTATATATAGTTATTTATTTTTCTATTTTTCCACGTGTGTCCTGTATACATGCACCTTTTTACATATATATAATACTGTGTGGTAAATCAATGGTTAGATAGAAAATCGGTATCGGAAAAAACGGTTTTGGCAGGTCCGACCTCCTTAAAAAACAGAAATTGGTATCGGCCAAAAATTTTGCAATCGGTGCATCTCTAATCAGGACTTAACCCAAAACCAAAGCAGATCTAGTGCTAAACCACAATTAAACCAGTAAACAAGATTATTATTATTTTTTTAACTGGGTCGTGGGCCAGATTAAATCGCTTGGTGGGCCTGATTTGGCTCCCGGGCCGTATGTTGAATAGCCCTGGTCTAGACTAAACAGACTAGCCTACAGCCCTAGAAATATTTAAAGAGACCTGCTACAGCATAAATGTAAAATATTGTTAAGATTGAACAATACAAAAGGCAGCAATTTGCTTTTCTATCCATATCTCGGCCAGAGCATCTCCAATGGACTTGCAGTGTTGCTTTGTTGGGGCCCATACTGTAGCAGAGGCTGGTAATTGGTGCGAGTTGAGGCTCCCGCTGCACATCTGTCCAATAAAAGGGCCTTTGTGGGTGTTACTGACCTACATTATTCTGTTTAAAGGACTGCCCTTGTTTGCATATGATCTGCGTCTGAGATAAAAAAAAACCTCCCACTCCACCCTTCATTTACAACGCTTTGCATCAGAGCATTTCTTGTCATCACGCATGTTTACTCGTTTGCTATGGCGCACGTCATATTTTAACGGCCCCTTTTGAATTGGGCAAACAGAAAGCAGGAAGGCGTGGGACAAAGACGTGGCCTGTAAGTCGCAGAGAAAACAAGCTCCACTGTGTCAAATCCTGATTGAGTTTTAAGGTTGGTGAAAAAAGGAAGTTGTATGGACTGACTACAATGGTTGGCCCTGCCCCCCAGCTGATCAGTACAGCTTGTGCAGTGTGGGTTACTAAGGCCGAGCACGCTGTGGGCTTGAGCACCCGGGGGCCTTTATGTCAACCGCATTACGGGTGAGTGGTTGGAGTCACCAGGACTTCTGGTAAAAGGGATTTGTGTGAGTCTGTGTCTGGGGCAAAGAGGAGCAGGATTAGCCCCCCTATACCACCAGGGCGGGCCCCCCCTGCATCCTGGAGACACATGCCCCACAAAGACACCACTTCCATCCCAACAAAGGACACTGTTCTTCAGCTCGCTCCCTTCTTTCTTCAGCCATTGACCTATGCATTTCTTCCTCAAGTCTCCTCTTGTAGCACTGCTTTTTTCTGTTTCCGTCCTCCCTCTTTTTACTTTTCAAAAAGAAGAGTTACTTATTCGTTGTGGATTTAGTTTTCCGTTCAAATCTGCTGTCCTGCTGATGAAATACATTTATAAGCTTGTAATGTCAAACTACAGATCAGAGAATGACTTGGATGGTTGTGCCCAACCACCGGGCTGGGGCCCAAATCCGGGCAGCGGGCCATCTGCTACTTGGCCCCTGCGGCAAAAGTTATGTATTAAAATGAAATAAAACACTTTCAATTTTCAGTATGGAAATATTGAGCTAAATAATAAACATCAAATATCAGTTATAAGACAATTACAAAATATTTAGAACAAGGGTTTGTTTACTTGTTGTTACTGGACCTGCCAACTTCAACTAGTCCCTGGAAAAAAAAAGCTTTCCATCTTCTGTCTAAGTCATCAAGTATCGTTTCTAATAGAAGTGGGCAATATGTAAAAAAATTAAATGATATCAAAACAAAATTAGATTCAATAAATTAGCAGTATAATCTTTTGTGATTTGTGAACATTTGTGATGTTGTAGTACTTCACTCTAAACCATTGACTGTATATGAGCTCAACCGAGCTTACAGGCCCGTTTTAGCACATTTGTGATGGATTGCTAATTATTGTTGCAGGAATACTTTCAAAATACATTGAGGTATATTTGAGGTGTTCAACATTAGCGCCCCTAAATGGTTTTGGATCATTTTAAAACCCACCAGCTTTTCAGGTCATAACATAAAGTGACTTTAGTGTCAAATCGTTGGAACAAGCTGCCCTTTGGTTGATTATTCACTCGAGATTAGATAAAAGGGGACAAAATGCCCCCACAGAGCCACACTAACTTCCTGACTAACCTCCATGTCAATCCTTTCAAGCTTTACTCTGTCATCTCTTTCTTTTCCATCAAACCTTCAGTCTCTTCAAGTGCTCGCTCCATGTTAGACAAACATTCCTGTCACAATCGTTTGTCTTTAGAGCCCACTATTAGCGGCGGCCCCTCTGTAGTCCGATCGTCGTACAGTTGTGATTAAAGCTGCATTCAGACATTTTTCACAGACACGCTCTCCAAAGCACTTGAACAGCTGAAAGATTGCTTTTTAATGATACACAGATTGGCTGCTCAGCATGTGGTTGATTGTTGTGAGGGAGCTTTAACCACCACGATGCCGCGCCTTCGTTCATTCCCGTGCGTTTGTTAATAAACCATTTGGAAAGACTCGCCCTTAATGAACACTATGGAGTTATTGGATTAGGCTGGGGGTTGTGAACTGCTCTCATATCTGATCCCGCTGCCCGGTCACATGATCCGGGCACTGTCGGATGGACTTATGCGCGCAGCAGACGTGTTGCATATGGATAACAGAGGTTGGAACAGGAGAGCCCAGTAGCTTGCTAATCAAAAGCAGTGCAATGTGTGGTATGGAGCGATCGTACGGCACTGATTAAAGATAGCACTGGAGTTTAATCATCATGTGTTTACTTTGCCACGTATGGTAGTAGAAAAACACTTTAAAATGCTTACAAAATACTAACATTGTGATACTAAGGAAAAGGCTTGACACTCTATATGACTATTGTTATATAAAACTTAAAAACACTCCTATTTTAGACTTTTAGAACAGAATTTTAACATTTAGAGAACGCTGATGCTAAGAAGAGGCAAAAATCGGCCCACAATATGAGCCCAATATAATTATTTGTCCCATTCATTCGTTTACACTGAGTAACTAGTTTTAATACTAGGTTAATGTTCATATGACACATTAAACAAACAAAAAATTCTCAACTTTGGCAATTTTGGTGATGTTAAAAATATTGCTTCCCGGTTTGACATCAAGTATGACATAGGTGTTACTTGGCAACCATAGGCAAGGCAAGGCAAGTTTATTTGTAGAGCACTAGGCAAATCAAAGTGCTTCTCACAACAGGAAAAAAATCCATTCAAATCACAAAGAAATGACAGAGCCATACAATAACATACAGTAAACAAGGGCCAAAATCAATTTAAATCATATATAATAGTTATGATTTGACAAATAATTACACCAGACAGCATTTATTTTGTTAAATGATGGTTTAAAATGTCATAAAAAGGTGTAAGTTACATATAAATTGTCTGATGGAATGGCGCTTTTTGATGACATAGATAGAGGTATTCTGTTATAGAACTCTACTTCCTGTAATATTCAACCTGTAATTGTCAGACTTTCTTCACATACTGCAACTTGACAGATGAAAAACTATGATAAATACTTTCCACAGGGACTATCCCATCACACAAAGTTAGAAAAACATGAGAACGTGTCACATGGGCTTTTAGTATTGAATCCTATTGCAGTGGCAGTTTACTACTCTGTGTGTGCAGAGCTTTCTCATGCACTGTAGCTCCATGTAAAAATAGTGCAGTGAGTTTGTTTTGCCTCTGCCTTCGCTGCCCGTGCCCTGGCACCTGGGCTTCTCTGTTCTGTGAAGCAAACTTTCCACTCTCCACTCTTTTCTCTTGGGAAGAATGTAGCCTATGTCATGTTGGACTGTACCCCCCGTCTCCTTCAGGGGCACACAAACTGGCATGGGAATAATAGTGTTCAATCCTCCTAAACAAACCTGATTTGACAGCCCATAGGAAAGCTTTTATTGAACATATTTCCTGCCAAAGCCTGTTATTTGATACGCGCTGCAGGCAATAAATACAGGCTTGAATATCTAGTGCATAAATCTAGGTTTTGTCACATTTCGGGTTCATTGTTGAATTAGTCAGGAATTTACCGAACCTTTGTCACATCAGGAGCCACTTTAGGTTCCATTGGACGTGTGGTTCTAATTTGGTGTGCCTAGTTAAAACGAGCTGTCCCAGGTCCACCGAACGCACCCTTTCCTGTAAACAGATTGTGTTTTGCCTGATAGACTTCAGAACAATGGTGTCGTCTTTGGGTAACACAAATGAAGGGGGCATTTACAAGACTACCTGAGGAAAGGGGAATAAAGCCTTACAAAGCATTTCACGGATGTAGTTTGGAGTTATAATCCACCAGTCTATCATTTAATAACCCTATAAGACTGGTAAAATGACGAGTAATTAGGCCCGAGCCCCAGCAGGGCGGAGGGCCTATTGCTCCCGCAACGCTGCCGAAGGCAGCGTTGCAACTGTCTTACCAAACATGCGGGCGCAGCCCGCATGTTTGGTGCCCCGTCGCCCCTGGCAAGTACAGTGAACTAGCCCATGCCGAAGGCATGGATCATGCATACTTACTCCTGCTATGACAGAAATAGTCAAAAATTAGTGAATGGGCGTAGCCCATTCACTAATTGTTGACAACAGCAGCGCGAAGCGCTGCATTCCTCCAAAAACCCTCCTGGCATCGTCCCGTATGCGAGAATCCATGCCGCAGGCATGGGCCATGCTTGTATCTGCTCAAATCAATGGAAGTCTATGGGGAGTGGGCGGGGCATCCCGACGGAATAGGGAGTGACGAGCGCGTAAGCGCTCGTAATGATAATTCCACCCCATGGCGGCATCGGGAAGGCTTAGAGCTTTCAAACGATGTATCATTTGTTGTTATAGTAAAAACGGCTATATTGTTTTTGCTAAAAATATTATTATTATTATTATTAGGCCCGAGCCCCAGCAGGGGGAGGGCCTATTGCTCCCGCAACGCTGCCGAAGGCAGCGTTGCAACTGTCTGACCAAACATGCGGGCGCAGCCCGCATGTTTGGTAACCCGTCGCCCCTGGCAAGTACAGTGAACTAGCCCATGCCGAAGGCATGGATCATGCATAATTACTCCTGCTATGACAGAAATAGTCAACAATTAGTGAATGGGCGTAGCCCATTCACTAATTGTTGACAACAGCAGCGCGAAGCGCTGCATTCCTCCAAAAACCCTCCTGGCATCGTCCCGTATGCGAGAATCCATGCCGCAGGCATGGGCCATGCTTGTATCTGCTCAAATCAATGGAAGTCTATGGGGAGTGGGCGGGGCATCCCGACGGAATAGGGAGTGACGAGCGCGTAAGCGCTCGTAATGATGATTCCACCCCATGGCGGCATCGGGAAGGCTTAGAGCTTTCAAACGATGTATCATTTGTTGTTATAGTAAAAACGGCTATATTGTTTTTGCTAAAAATATTATTATTATTATTATTATTATTATTTTTCTTGTTCTTCTTCAGCGCTTTGATCTCTAATTTGACCCCCCGAACATGCTCAAAAACTCACCAAACTTTGCCCAAAATTCAGAATCGGCGAAAAATTTTATTTTTTCTGGGCCATTTTTTTTTTCGTTAAAAAATGGCGCGACAGCGCCACCGACAAAAGTCAAAATACATTGCGCCTATGGGAGACGCCCCGAGGTCAACTTTGGCGTAAAGCTACGAAATTCGGGACACGCATTCCTCTCGTGAGGATAAACAAAAAAAATCATTGTGGCCACGCCCCCAAACTTACCCTATGGCCGCCATCTTCCTTTGAAAATGAAAACAAGCTGAGTTAGCCATTTTGTTTACGTCAAACTTTGACGAACTCCTCCTAGGGCGTTTTGCCCACCGACTTCAAAATCGGCGTACGTCCTCTGGACAAGTGGGGCATCTAAAGTTATTCAATTTTTTGATATACCTTTTACGGTCTGTGTGCGGCGCAGCCGCAAAGTTGGACAACTTATTTTGGAATATTGCAGGTCTAAAAATTGCTCCCATTTGATCAAAACCAGTCCGATTAGGACCAAATTTGAATCAGTTGTTAAACTTTCTAGTTTGGACCAGTTTATGATGACAAAATTGAAATGGCAGTGATAGCGCCCCCTACAGAGTGACCTTTAAATTAACATTGAAGGTCAAAAATTAGTTTTACCAAAATTGTCTAAACTTTACCCAAAATTCTATTTTGCCGTCCCGATCACAAAAGCCAATCACAAAAATGCCTAATTTTTTACGCCGTAGTCGTAGCGATGACAGAAACCTCCCATGTTATCCCTATGGGAAAACCACAAAATCTCTCAAATTACCACATTTTTATGTTTTACACTTTAACGAAGTCCTCCTAGTGCGTTTTGCCCACCAACCTCAAAATCGGTGTACGTCCTCTAGACAAGTGGTGTATCTAAAGTTATCCAAATTTTAAGGATAACTTTTACGGTCTTTGTGCGACGGAGCCGCAAACGTTTCCCAGAATTCTGACTATTTGGCCTTCAGAGTGGCCTATAAACAATAGAGTTTTTCCAAATGACATGATATTTTGAACAAAATTCTAATTTGCCATCCTGATCATAAAAGTATGAGAGCCAAAGTCATATTTTGTACGGCGTAACCGTAGCGATGACAGAAACATCCCATGTTATCCTTATGGGAAAATCGTAGAATCGCTCAAATCACCACATTTTTACGCTTCACACTTTAACAAACTCCTCCTAGGGCGATTGTCCGATCAAGCTCATATTTGGGGGAAATCATCTACACAAGCGGGCCATCCAAAGGTATCCATATTTTGATTCTAAGTGCTACGGTCTCTGTGTGGCGGACCCGCAAATATATGTCAGAAATGGGAAAACAGCGAAATCTCTAAAATGACCACATTTTCACGCTTCACACTTTAACAAACTCCTCCTAGGCCGATTGCCCGATCAAGCTCATATTTGGGGAAAATCATCTACACAAATGGGGCATCAAAAGTTATCCATATTTTGATTTTAAGTGGTACGGTCTCTGTGCCGTGGAGCTGCAAATATATTGTCACAAATGGGAAAAACACCAAATCCTTGAAATGTTCACATTTACGCTTCACACTTTAATGAAGTCCTCTGTGGGCAATAGCTCGATCAAGCTCATATTTGGGAAAAATAATCTACACAAGCGGAGCATCAAAAGTTATCCATATTTTTATTCCAAGTGTCACGGTCTCTGTGCGCTGGAGCTGCACATTTGACCGACATTTGTGTTCATTTGCACTGGTTAAGCACAGCATTGTACATGTCCAATGTGTCGCTGTCTTAGTTCTTAGACAATTGCGTTAGCGCCATCTCTGTAAAATGCAGAGAGCAGAGTCGTAAGGCCGGCGGCCCGCGAGGGCCGTTGGATGCCGCTTGCGGCTTTAATTTTTCTTGTTCTTCTTCAGCGCTTTGATCTCTAATTTGACCCCCTGAACATGCTCAAAAACTCACCAAACTTTGCCCAAAATTCAGAATCGGTGAAAAATTTTATTTTTTCTGGGCCATTTTTTTTTTCGTTAAAAAATGGCGCGACAGCGCCACCGACAAAAGTCAAAATACATTGCGCCTATGGGAGACGCCCCGAGGTCAACTTTGGCGTAAAGCTACGAAATTCGGGACACGCATTCCTCTCGTGAGGATAAACAAAAAAAAACATTGTGGCCACGCCCCCAAACTTACCCTATGGCCGCCATCTTCCTTTGAAAATGAAAACAAGCTGAGTTAGCCATTTTGTTTACGTCAAACTTTGACGAACTCCTCCTAGGGCGTTTTGCCCACCGACTTCAAAATCGGCGTACGTCCTCTGGACAAGTGGGGCATCTAAAGTTATTCAATTTTTTGAGATACCTTTTACGGTCTGTGTGCGGCGCAGCCGCAAAGTTGGACAACTTATTTTGGAATATTGCAGGTCTAAAAATTGCTCCCATTTGATCAAAACCAGTCCGATTAGGACCAAATTTGAATCAGTTGTTAAACTTTCTAGTTTGGACCAGTTTAGGCTGACAAAATTGAAATGGCAGTGATAGCGCCCCCTACAGAGTGACCTTTAAATTAACATTGAAGGTCAAAAATTAGTTTTACCAAAATTGTCTAAACTTTACCCAAAATTCTATTTTGCCGTCCCGATCACAAAAGCCAATCACAAAAATGCCTAAATTTTTACGCCGTAGTCGTAGCGATGACAGAAACCTCCCATGTTATCCCTATGGGAAAACCACAAAATCTCTCAAATTACCACATTTTTATGTTTTACACTTTAACGAAGTCCTCCTAGTGCGTTTTGCCCACCAACCTCAAAATCGGTGTACGTCCTCTAGACAAGTGGTGTATCTAAAGTTATCCAAATTTTAAGGATAACTTTTACGGTCTTTGTGCGACGGAGCCGCAAACGTTTCCCAGAATTCTGACTATTTGGCCTTCAGAGTGGCCTATAAACAATAGAGTTTTTCCAAATGACATGATATTTTGAACAAAATTCTAATTTGCCATCCTGATCATAAAAGTATGAGAGCCAAAGTCATATTTTGTACGGCGTAACCGTAGCGTTGACAGAAACATCCCATGTTATCCTTATGGGAAAATCGTAGAATCGCTCAAATCACCACATTTTTACGCTTCACACTTTAATGAACTCCTCCTAGGGCGATTGTCCGATCAAGTTCATATTTGGAGAATATCATCTACACAAGCGGGGCATCAAAACTTACCCATATTTTGATTCTAAGTGCTACGGTCTCTGTGTGGCGGACCCGCAAATATATGCCAGAAATGGGAAAACAGCGAAATCTCTAAAATCACCACATTTTTACGCTTCACACTTTAACGAACTCCTCCTAGGGCGATTGCCCGATCAAGCTCATATTTGGGGAAAATCATCTACACAAACGGGGCATCAAAAGTTATCCATATTTTGATTTTAAGTGGTACGGTCTCTGTGCCGTGGAGCTGCAAATATACTGTCACAAATGGGAAAAACGCCAAATCCTTGAAATGTTCACATTTACGCTTCACACTTTAACAAACTCCTCCGTGGGCAATAGCTCGATCAAGCTTTACTTTGGGAAAAATCATCTACACAAGCGCGGCATCAAAAGTTATCCATATTTTTATTCCAAGTGCTACGGTCTCTGTGCGGCGGCGCAGCAAATTTGACTGACACTTGTGTTCATTTGCACTGGATTGGCCATGTCCAATGTGTCGCCGTCTGTCAAGTTCTTTTTTTATTCAACACACAATAAGGGCGCCATCTTTATCAAGTCAAAAGCGCAGAGTCGGAAGGCCGGCGGCCCGCGAGGGCCGTTGGATGCCGCTTGCGGCTTTAATTTTTCTTGTTCTTCTTCAGCGCTTTGATCTCTAATTTGACCCCCTGAACATGCTCAAAAACTCACCAAACTTTGCCCAAAATTCAGAATCGGCGAAAAATTTTATTTTTTCTGGGCCATTTTTTTTTTCGTTAAAAAATGGCGCGACAGCGCCACCGACAAAAGTCAAAATACATTGCGCCTATGGGAGACGCCCCGAGGTCAACTTTGGCGTAAAGCTACGAAATTCGGGACACGCATTCCTCTCGTGAGGACGAACAAAAACAATTATTGTGGCCACGCCCCCAGACTTACCCTATGGCCGCCATCTTCCTTTGAAAATGAAAATACGCTGTGTTAGTCATTTTGTTCACGTCAAACTTTGACGAACTCCTCCTAGGGCGTTTTGCCCACCGACTTCAAAATCGGCGGACGTCCTCTGGACAAGTGGGGCATCTAAAGTTATTCAATTTTTTGAGATACCTTTAACGGTCTGTGTGCGGCGCAGCCGCAAAGTTGGACAACTTATTTTGGAATATTGCAGATCTAAAAATTGCTCCCATTTGATCAAAACCAGTCCGATTAGGACCAAATTTGAATCAGTTGTTAAACTTTCTAGTTTGGACCAGTTTAGGCTGACAAAATTGAAATGGCCGCGATAGCGCCCCCTACAGAGTGACCTTTGAATTAACATTGAAGGTCAAAAATTAGTTTTACCAAAATTGTCTAAACTTTACCCAAAATTCTATTTTGCCGTCCCGATCACAAAAGCCAATCACAAAAATGCCTAAATTTTTACGGCGTAGTCGTAGCGATGACAGAAACCTCCCATGTTATCCCTATGGGAAAACCGCAAAATCTCTCAAATTACCACATTTTTATGTTTTACACTTCAACGAACTCCTCCTAGTGCGTTTTGCCCACCAACCTCAAAATCGGTGTACGTCCTCTAGACAAGTGGTGCATCTAAAGTTATCCAAATTTTAAGGATAACTTTTACGGTCTCTGTGCGACGGAGCCGCAAACGTTTCCCAGAATTCTGACTATTTGGCCTTCAGAGTGGCCTATAAACAATAGAGTTTTTCCAAATGACATGACATTTTGCACTAAATTCTAATTTGCCATCCTGATCATACAAGTATGAGAGCCAAAGTCGTATTTTGTACGGCGTAACCGTAGCGTTGACAGAAACATCCCATGTTATCCTTATGGGAAAATCGTAGAATCGCTCAAATCACCACATTTTTACACTTCACACTTTAACAAACTCCTCCTAGGGCGATTGTCCGATCAAGCTCATATTTGGGGAAAATCATCTACACAAGCGGGCCATCAAAAGGTATCCATATTTTGATTCTAAGTGCTACGGTCTCTGTGTGGCGGACCCGCAAATATATGTCAGAAATGGGAAAACAGCGAAATCTCTAAAATGACCACATTTTCACGCTTCACACTTTCACCAACTCCTCCTAGGCCGATTGCCCGATCAAGCTCATATTTGGGGAAATCATCTACACAAATGGGGCATCAAAAGTTATCCATATTTTGATTTTAAGTGCTACGGTCTCTGTGCCGTGGAGCTGCAAATATACTGTCACAAATGGGAAAAACGCCAAATCCTTGAAATGTTCACATTTATGCTTCACAATTTAATGAACTCCTCCGTGGGCAAAAGCTCGATCAAGCTCATATTTGGGAAAAATAATCTACACAAGCGGAGCATCAAAAGTTATCCATATTTTTATTCCAAGTGTCACGGTCTCTGTGCGCTGGAGCTGCACATTTGACCGACATTTGTGTTCATTTGCACTGGTTAAGCACAGCATTGTACATGTCCAATGTGTCGCTGTCTTAGTTCTTAGACAATTGCGTTAGCGCCATCTCTGTAAAATGCAGAGAGCAGAGTCGGAAGGCCGGCGGCCCGCGAGGGCCGTTGGATGCCGCTTGCGGCTTTAATTACATGTTGTAGTTTTATCATTGATTTAATGTGATATAATTGGATTAATGATGCTTATCCTATAAATAAACAGTCTGCTTGTCATTTCCAGTGCTACAATTCCTTAACCTTTCTAACTTTTGATCATCCGCTCTAACTACAGGGAGGTAAGGGGTCTTGTATCCCATTTAAGTCCATTGGGTTTTACTAGCAGGGTGTAGTCCGCATTCTTTGTCTGTGCTCCTTGTGTGGACATGTAAACTCATCTCGCACACACAAACATACACGCGCACACAGCAAGACATTACAAAGTTCATGGATATTTCTGTCCAGAGCTTATCTTTACATAATGCTTATGTGCACAAGACTCACCTGGATGTGGTTTCAGCTCAAACATACCTGCATTGCAACGTGTAGGCTTTAGCATATTCTAGATTCCGCTCTGGTTTTCCTCCTTAGTTAACCTTGTGTATTCAACATAAAAAGGATGTGTGCGCGGTTAAAAGCATGTCAATACTCTGCTTTTATCTGAAGGAAGTGTGGACATTAGCTACATGCTCGAGGAAGAGTTCCTGATTAATTGGGGCTCTGCTATGGGCAGAGGATATGGGTCACGGGGCGGAAACCATACAGTTGGCTTTTGTTGAAACAGATCTTCCTCTCACAGCCAACGACATCTCCCCACAGACATGCAGAGGTCAGGGAAGTGACTCCAGCAATTAGAATTGGAGGACGCAGTTTGTTTACAAGGCCTGAAGGAGCAGATATCATACTGGGAAAAACAGCTGGCGGGGCTGGAAATACGGCATAGTAGAGCAGCACTAAATACAGGGTTTTCAGGGTATCCCCACGGTAACATAACTGGGAAATGTTGGCCCTGAAATGAGCTATTATAAGCAGCAGTACACTCTCTTAAAATGTGTTATTGTTCACAGAGCATATGTTTTTAATTGTACTAAACAATTACTGAAATATTGTGTCATCCATACATTACGAGCTCCTTTTGTCATGGCCGATACCGATACCGATACCTATTGTTTAGAATTCAGCAAAATCGATATCTGCAGATGTTTTTGGGCAAATATGTATAACAGTTAGATCATTTTTTTGTACCTGTAGGAGAGCAGTGTGAACCTGTTTTGTGTATTGTCCTCTTTCCATTTAAGTTTGCAAATATAGGCCTGATTTATCGACCCACAGCTCTCCGAACTGCATAGACCATGATCCTTTGCTTCGGTCAGTGTCAGTGAAAACATAACTGTTATTTAGCACTTTGAAATATGGTAGTATTAAGACTTGTCAAGGCATTTTAAAAGGAAAAAAAGTATCAATTCTCTTAACCTCTCCACAATATCGCACTAAATATTGTATCATGAAATGACTATGGTGATGATATTGTTCTGTGAGATTTGCATATCGACATCGCGACATCCAGACTTGGAACTGGAACTTAAACCAGTCTCTGCATCATACGTCAACAATTTGCTGAATGTCTCTTACCCCTCTTCCCCCCCACCTACACTCTTGTCAACAAAGCCGAGTACTGCTCAACCAATCTTACTGTTGGTTGTGAAATGTTAAATATCCAACTGGAAAAAAAAGAAAAAAATGGACATTCAAGGTCAAACAAACATCATTTCCATTTTGTATCAAATTCAAATGGTTGAGTTTTAGTTTTACGTTTCCTCCTGTTCTTTGGAAGCAGAAATGGCCTTAAATAGGTAAATCCAGACTGGACCATAGTAAACAATATGTCCATGAGTTCACTTTGCTGATAGCGGTGATGATTTCTAACCTATGACTCACATCGCCCCCTTTGGTGCTTAAAATAACACGGGGCAGTTTCCAAACAAAGCAACTGAATGTTCTGCTTCACCGTGGACCAGCTTCAGTGTTCGTACGAGCTCTCCTTTTATAGGAAGGTGACTTATGCAAGACCTGAAATCAACATGTTGTAACCTCGGAGGTCTTTTGCCTTCATAAGGAAATACTTCAAAATGACAAAATCACGTTGGCTCTTGTTACGATATGAAATACAGTCTGTACTTGTTTGGATTTGCCACTTCCTTGAGCATCACAGACAAAATAACTGATTAAACGTCCATAACATTATCCACAAAATAACATGTTTGCTTTGGATGTTGTGACATTGGTTTAGTGGTGACAATTGATTCTTTTTACGAGTTAATGGATGACATGCGCCACAAGAAAGAATGCGTCTTGTCTTTGTAAGTTAAGTTAATTACTATGCTGTGGTTAGTTGTACATGCTTCAAATGGTGTCATGGTTTAAATGCATTCTTGACTTGTAGAAAAGCATCAATAACCATACTTTTTTGTAAAATCCTTTTTATTCGCTGCAGTCACTGTGATAAATAGATTTGAGATTATTCATAAAACATCATGGTGCGTTCCAGCTGGTAACGGACGCCTTCAAGCACCAGCAGCGCCGCTCGAACAGGGAACTCTTACCTGTGAACTTGGATTGACGTCACATACGAGCTAAACGTGTTACAACAATGATGGTCACAATAAACAGTGGATATGAGTGGAAATTTGTAACAGGTTAAATCCAACAATGTTCTAGGGTCATTTATCATGTTTTTATTCAATTGAAGTTTAAATTCTGTTAGCCTACGCTTTAGCATTTGCTATATTTTTAGCATACGAGTTAATTCAGTTTGAACTCGTGATGTTCAAGTGGATATGAACCAGTCTCCCTAATGCAGGGTTTCCCAAAATAACCATTCAACCGATCCGGGACCTCACTAATACATTAAATACATTTAGAAATCAGATGTAGTCATCTGGACACAGTTTTTTAGAAAAAACAAGACTCTCATCAAAGAGTCATTCTCAATCTGTGGACCGAGTCCGGGAACTCAGATATTTAATCTTCTCTGAGTAGGCCCCAGCTCATGCCTCGCGACCCCCTGAGTGGTCCCGACCCCCACTTTGGCAACCACTGGCCTAATGCAGGGTTATAATAGTTAAATCAGGATTTATTTTTAAATGTTATTTGATATTTCCGAGAGATTATTACGGAGTATATGTACCTTTTTATGCATGTTAGGATCTGTGATCTGATTTGTTATTTTTTTAAACATATGGTGAACTGGGACACCACAGATTATATCAAACCATCCAGCAGGTTGTACACCTTTTCTGTTGAATGTTCCACAAGCAATTGCCTTGGCTCCTTTTTAGTTTCTCCTTGCTCTGTTGATTTAGGTGGAAGCGGTAAAGGTGAAGACAGACTTTTGTACCGATTTCCTGCATAATATATCAAATGTGCTTTTCACACGGGCCCGGAGTGTTGTCAATTCCCCGTCAGATTTTCCAGCCCGGCAGGTGGTCAGGGGTCAGAGGGGGGCGCAGAGATTTGTCCAAGCTTGTCCTCATTACAAAGAGTCGGCTCATTTAGACACCTCTTGACCAGCTTTGCCGTGACCTCTTCTTTCTTCTCTTCTCCTGGCTCACACTTTTCCTGTCATAAATATGTACGCAATTGCACCTAATGTATCACGGGTACTTTGGTAGATTCTTCTGAGATACATTCTAAATTACAGTATTTTCCGGATAAGTCGCACCAGCCAAAAAATGCACAATAGAGAAGAAAAAAACATATATAAGTCGCACTGGAGTATGAAATGCAGTTGCAAGTGTGGAAATAACAAATAATATTACATATAAGTCGCTCTGGAGTATAAGTATATAAGTATAAATATAAGTATAAATAAAGTATAAGTCGCACCCCGGCCAAAACTATGAAAAAAGCGACTTATAGTCTGGAAAATACGGTACACTACAAAAACTGCACGAAATGTCCTAAATTAAGAGTCACTTTTTTACGTAAAAGTTTGTTGTACCAAATATTTATATTAATTAGCTTAATCCACCGACAAATTGTTTTCTGAAATTGGACCTACTTAGAAAACCTGAATTCAAGTTATTTCAACAATTGGAGATGCTAGTTTTTAAAGTTTTTTTTAAAGAATTCCTCAGCGTTTCGTCTGCGGAGATTTTTCCATCATGAGAAATCTCTTTGGAAAAACAACATGTGCTTGCCGAGTCCAAAACTTTATTGCAGATGTCAGCTCATTTATACCAGTGGTGTTCAAATTGTGGAGCTGGCACTACTTATGGCACCCAGGCCTTTCCACACAGTGAGAAGAGACGCTTTAGTAAAACAGAACGACTTGTGCGGTTTCTTCCTCGTGCAACAAAACACTCAGTTGTCTCCTACAATTAGCCACTCATCGCAATTATAGCCAGTCATCTGCTGTTCATTGTGTGAGTTTATTATAACAGGTGTTTTACTCCCAGCATACATTGTAAACCACAACATGTCACCTTTTTTTTTTTTTCAGCTCTGTGTAGCAAATCGTGAGTCATTTTGTCGACAGGGGATATTTAAGAGGTCATAAGCTTGCGCACAAAGCCCCATTAGGGAAAGGAATAAAGTGGGATTAGGCCATGTTTTCATCCGCTTTTCTCCCATTCTCGCTCATTGTCCTCCTATTTCCCAGTTGGCCCCCAAGTGATGGACTGGAGGTTATTTGAAAGTCCCAGCGCAGTGGTCTGGCTGTCTTTGGAGCCTGAGCCGGGTGATGTCATTCTCGCTGGGGGGTGAGGGGGCGGCTGGACGTGTTATTGGGGCAGGACAGGGAGTTGGCTTTGGATACAGCTGTGAGCGTAGGAGCGGCAGAGCTGCTGTGTGATGTACTGAAGTAAAAGTACTCATTATTTGTTACAGGATTTCTCCGTACAGCGATATACGTATCTCACTGTACTACTTGTGTTCACGATTCAAGCTGCTTCTTCTTTGGTGTTTTATGGCAGTTGTTGTTGTTGGTGTTTTATGGCTGTTGTTGTTGTTGTTGTTGTTGTTGTTGTTTTATGGCAGTTGGCATCCGAGTGTTGCATTACCGCCAGACTTTATTCCTTAGACTTTGTTGTATCCAAGTTATTGTTGTTGTTGTTTCATGGCGGTTGGCATCCGAGTATCCAAGTGAAGTTGTTGTTGTTGTTGTTGTTTTATGGCGGTTGGCATCCAATTGTTGTTGTTGTTGTTGTTGTTGTTGTTTTATGGCGGTTGGCATCCAATTGTTGCATTACCGCCAGACTTTATTCCTCAGACTTTTCGTAGTCCTCCTCTTGAAGTTGTTGTTGCATTACCGCCAGACTTTATTCCTCAGACTTTTCGTAGTCCTCAGACTGTCGTAGTCCGTATAAGTACTCCTTCCATTGCTTTGGTGTTACAAAGCCCATGAGGTCATGATATGTCTTTGT
This sequence comes from Eucyclogobius newberryi, assembly GCF_026437365.1. Taxonomy (NCBI): domain Eukaryota; kingdom Metazoa; phylum Chordata; class Actinopteri; order Gobiiformes; family Gobiidae; genus Eucyclogobius; species Eucyclogobius newberryi. Next base: position 16,736,767 of record NW_027315835.1, read on the forward strand.
GACTAGCCAAGTGAAGTTGTTGTTGTTGTTGTTGTTTTATGGCGGTTGGCATCCAATTGTTGCATTACCGCCAGACTTTATTCCTCAGACTTTTCGTAGTCCTCAGACTGTCGTAGTCCGTAAAAGTACTCCTTCCATTGCTTTGGTGTTACAAAGCCCATGAGGTCATGATATGTCTTTGTGACTAGAATAGTTGTTGTTGTTTCAGAGACCAACCGGCTTTATTCCAGGGAGACTCTTCTTCATCTTCCTCTCCTTCTTTGACGTCCGGTGCTTCCACCGTACAGCTTTATTCTTTAGGCTTCATTCTATAGGCTTTAATATTTCCACTGATGTCGCTGCTTGGTAGCCGTGCGTCTACGAGACTGGACGAGGACAGGAGACCACCCCCACCCCCATCTCGTCACTCTGATCACCCTGACTCCCCAAAAGCAGACCGCCGTCATGGGACCCCGGTCTTAATACTGAATGGTGTTGAAGCAGTCAGCGACGTTGACAAAGCTGAACTGTTGGCCAGCACCTTTGTGTCGGTGCACAGCTCTGACAATCTCTCACCTGCGGAAAGGCACTACAGGGAGAGTACTTTGGCCCAGAATTCTGAGCTGATTGGGCACCAGCCTTCGACTCAAGATGACCTTGACCTTCCGTTTAGTTTGTTTGAGCTAAGGAGAGCACTTTCTAAGGCAAAACAGACAGCCCCGGGTAAAGATGAGGTGTGCTATGACATGCTCTCTCATTTGACTGATGACACGCTTGGGCTAGTCCTGGGTCTTTTCAACCGTGTTTGGGATTCAGGTTGTGTTCCATCTGCGTGGAAACAGTCTACGGTGGTGCCGGTTCTGAAGCCGGGTAGGCCAGCGTCTGACCCTTCAAGTTATAGGCCGATTGCCTTGACGTCGCAGCTCGGGAAAACGATGGAGCGCATGGTTACCGAGCGGTTGGATTACTTCTTGGAGAGTCGGGGTTTGCTTCCTGCGCACCAGAGTGGTTTCCGTAGGGGCAGGAACACCATGGATTCCGTGTTGTGTTTGGAATCTGATATCCAGCTGGCCAGGGCTCAGAAAGAAAAGGTTATTGCGGTGCTCTTTGATGTGGAGAAGGCGTACGATATGGTTTGGAAGGATGGGCTCCTCATTAAGCTGCTGAAGTGTGGTGTGAAGGGTAAACTGTTTAACTGGGTCCGGAGCTTTCTGTCTGGCCGGCGTATCCAAACCAGAGTGGGCGCTGCTTACTCTGGGGTCTATGGGGTGGAGAATGGGATCCCGCAGGGGAGTGTGTGTAGCCCTATCTTGTTCAATGTTATGATTAAGGACATCTTTGACGACGTGGATGGGTCTGTTGGGAGGAGCCTTTATGCTGACGATGGCGCTCTATGGGTGAGAGGGAGGAATCTCCGGTTTTACGAGGCGAAACTGCAAAGGGCAATACAGCAGGTGGAGCAGTGGACCCTGAAGTGGGGGTTTAAACTGTCCGTACGGAAGTCTCAAGTGATCTGTTTCTTCAATGGGCATAGGGACGTCTCCCTTCGACTGCATGGGCAGGTGCTCGAACAGGTCAGGGAGGTGAGGTTCTTGGGGGTCACCTTTGACGAGAGGCTTAGTTGGCGTCGGCACATTGATGAGGTCAGTGGTAAATGCAAAAGGGTGAATAACTTGCTTCGTTGTCTATCCGGCCAGGACTGGGGGGCCAGCAGAAGGTCGCTCCTGGGTATTTATCGGGCCGTCATGAGGGCGGCTATTGATTATGGCTGTATAGCCTACATGTCTGCGGCTGAGACTATCTTAAAGAAGCTTGATGTGGAGCAAGCCCAGGCCTTGCGCATCTGCTGTAGGGCTTTTAGGACCTCCCCTGTCTCGGCGCTGCAGGTTGAGTTGGGGGAATTGCCGTTACGGCTCCGGAGGCTAGAACTTCTGTTGGCTTACTGGGTGAATGTGCAAGGTCATACGAGCTCTCACCCGGTGAGGGACTTTCTCAGGGTTGATGGGGGGCAGAGTGAGGCTGGCGGTATGGTTTTCAGCCAGGTAGGAAATGCGAAGGCGCGGCTTGCGGGGGTTGGTGATCTGCGTGTGAGCCCGTCGGTGGCTTTGTCTGCTATAGCTCCGTGGAAGTTTGTCCCGGCTCCTGTTGATGTTAGCTTGCATGGCAAGCTTAGAGGAGTCGCTGGGAGGGCACCGCAGTTTGCCGTTCAAGCGATCATCGATAAGCACTCAGGTGATGTGTTTATTTATACCGACGGGTCTAGGGATCCTGAGAGTGGGCGTACTGGCGCCGCTTATTTTGTGCCTGACCTGGGGCTAGCGGTCAAGAAGAGGTTGACAGATCGCCTTTCTGTTTTCACGTCGGAACTTATAGCGATACGGTTGGCGTTGGAATGGGCGGAATCTGCTTTGCAGTGTTGCGGCATTGTGGTGGCCTCTGACAGCCTTTCTGCATTGCAAAGCATTAAATCTGGGAAATCGGATTGCAGACAGGATGTGTTGAATGGCATCTTCTGTCTGATGCTCTCCCTGTCCAGGAAGGATGTGAGGGTTTCCTTCATTTGGGTCCCTGCGCATGTGGGGGTGGATGGTAACGAAATGGCTGATGCACTGGCTAAACTTTCCCTTCGGCGGCCATCAATTGATGTGGCGGTTGAGTTGGGCAAGTCTGAAATCAAGCCCGTTATCAAGAGTCATGTGGTCGGCCTTTGGCAGGAATTTTGGAGCCACTGTGTTACTGGACGGCATCTCTATCACATACAGGGTAGTGTGGGTCCTTGCGGGTCTATGGGCAGGAACGCGTGGGAGGAAAGGGCCTTCGCCCGCATGAGGATTGGCCATACTGGACTCAATTGGTCACTGAGTAGGATAGGCAAACATCCGACCGGTCTGTGTGGTCACTGTCGGGTGCCAGAGACTGTCGAGCATGTGCTGATTTGCTGTGAGGCTTATGATAGGGAAAGGGCCGGGTTGGCCTTGTGGTTTCGGAATAATGGGCGGGAGTTCAATCTGCGGAACGTTCTGGCGATCCAGTCACAGGGTTTGTGTCAGGCTGTGGTTGCTTACTTATGTAGCACAGGGCTGGGTAAACGATTATAGAGGTGGGGGGTGTTGGAGACTGAGCCGAGGATGAGGAGCAAGAGGATGTTCTAACGCGCTTGGACTTCGTGGGCCTAGAAACGCCAAAGTGATGGAAGAAGGACTTCTAACCGAACGTCAAAGAGGGCGAGGAAGGTGAAGAAGAGTCTCCCTGGAATAAAGCCGGTTGGTCTCTGACACAACAACTATTCTAGTCACAAAAACACATCATGACCTCATGGGCTTTGTACGCCAAAGCAATGGGAGGAGTACTTTTACGGACTACGACAGAGTCTGGAGATGGCGGAGGAGAGTGGATCGGGGATGGAAGACGTTCTGGACGGCGTGGAGGAGCAGCCTTTTCTGCCTGCACGTGCCCGGAAACGTAAAAAGTCCCTTAGCTCGTCCGAGGGTTCTGGGAATGAGCAGCAGGATGAGGCTGAAGCTATTGATGTCCGGGGTGAGAGCAGAGACTGTAAGGTGATCATAAAGCTTGCACAGGATAGTGCATCCTTTAAGGAGTGGAATTCAGTGGCATTGTCAAAGAGCCTAACTGTAGCTGTGGGAGTGATCAAGAGTGCGAGTGTCCTTAGAGATGGCTCGCTGCTGGTCGTGTGCAAGGACGCGGCTCAGCAACGGAAGGCGATTGGAACTAAACGTCTGGGTGGAAAGGACATTCTTGTGTCTAATGCTGAAAGAAACACGGTCAGAGGAGTTATCGTTGGTGTCCCTACGGCGACGTCTGTGGATGAAGTTAAGGAGAATTTGACGGGAGTTACGGTGGTGGACGCTAGGCGCTTGAAGGTGACCCGGTTTGGGGTAAGATGTGACAGCTTGTCGGTAATGGTAACACTTGAAGGGAGGTGCCTGCCTAGTAAGGTGTTCATTGGGTACATGTGCTATTGCGTCAGGCCATATGTTCCGCCGCCCCTGCGTTGCTTTAAGTGCCAGCGCTTTGGGCATATTGCAGCGGTCTGTAGAGGGAGGCAAAGGTGTGGTAAATGTGCAGGAGATCATGAGTATGGGAAGTGTGACGTGGGTGCAAAACTGAAGTGCTGTAACTGTGGGGAAAAACATAGCTCTGCCTACGGGGGATGCAGGTTTAGCAAAAGAGCTGCTGAGGTGCAGAAAATAAAGGTCTCTCAAGGTATATCCTATGCAGATGCAGTCAAGAAAGTTTCAAGTAACGAGTTCAGAGAAAATACAGAGAGAGGAGCCAGCGCTGCTCCCAGCCAGGGCGAAATGAGAAAGGCCAGCGTGGCTCCCAAGAAGTGTGAAGGTTTCAAGAGTGGAGGTCCCAAGTGTGCAGGTTCCAGAATTAATGACAATACCCTGGTTGTGGATAGAGAGGATTTTGTACTTTTTATGGTGGATGTTGTAAACTGTGCTGCTCAGACTCAAAGCAGAACTGAAAGGATCAGGATCATTGCTAAAGCTGCAGGGAGATTCCTTGGAACAAAGGAGCTTGATTGGGCAGATATAGAAAACAGGCTAAAGGTGCTAAATGGGAGTCGGAGTGATGGGGGTCTGCTTGTGGCGAGTCAGAGTGATCAGAGTGACGAGATGGGGGTGGGGGTGGTCTCCTGTCCTCGCCCAGTCTCGTAGACGCACGGCTACCAAGCGGCGACATCAGTGGACATATTAAAGCCTATAGAATGAAGCCTGAAGAATAAAGCTGTACGGTGGAAGCAACGAGCGTCAGGGAGGGAGAGGAAGATGAAGAGGAGTCTCCCTGGAATAAAGCCGGTTGGTCTCTGAAACAACAACAACTATTCTAGTCACAAAGACATATCATGACCTCATGGGCTTTGTAACACCAAAGCAATGGAAGGAGTACTTTTACGGACTACGACAGAGTCTGAGGACTACGAGGCACTGGACTACTGACACAACGGCTGGAGGGACGGGAGATGGCGGAGGAGAGTGGATCGGGGATGGAGGACGTTCTGGACGGCGTTTGAGGAGCGGCCTTTTCTGCCTGCACGTGCCCGGAAGCGTGGAGGGTCCCTTGGCTCGTCCGAGGGTTCTGGGAGTGGGCAGCGGGATGGGGCTGGGGCTGTTGATGTCCGGGGTGAGAGCAGAGACTGTGGGGTGGTCGTGGAGCTTGCACGGGATGGTGCATCCTTTGGGGAGTGGAATTCGGTGGCGTTGTCGGGGAGCCTGGCTGTGGCTGTGGGAGTGGTCAAGAGTGCGAGTGTCCTTGGAGATGGCTCGCTGCTGGTCGTGTGCAGGGACGCGGCTCAGCGGCGGAAGGCGATTGGAACTGGGCGTCTGGGTGGAAAGGACATTCTTGTGTCTAATGCTGAGAGAGGCACGGTCAGAGGAGTTATCGTGGGTGTCCCTACGGCGACGTCTGTGGATGAAGTTGAGGAGAATTTGACGGGAGTTGCGGTGGTGGACGCTGGGCGTTTGAAGGTGGCCCGGTTTGGGGTGAGGTGTGACAGCTTGTCGGTGGTGGTGGCACTTGAAGGGGGGTGCCTGCCTAGTGGGGTGTTCATTGGGTACATGTGCTGTGGCGTCGGGCCGTGTGTTCCGCCGCCCCTGCGTTGCTTTGGGTGCCAGCGCTTTGGGCATGTTGCAGCGGTCTGTAGAGGGAGGCGGGGGTGTGGTGGATGTGCGGGAGATCATGGGTGTGGGAGGTGTGGCGTGGGTGCGGGGCTGAGGTGCTGTAACTGTGGGGAAGAACATGGCTCTGCCTACGGGGGATGCAGGTTTGGCGGGGGAGCTGCTGAGGTGCAGAGGATGGAGGTCTCTCGGGGTGTGTCCTGTGCAGATGCAGTCAAGAAAGTTTCAAGTGGCGAGTTTGGAGTGGGTGCGGAGAGGGGAGCCGGCGCTGCTCCCAGCCGGGGCGAGATGAGAGAGGCCGGCGTGGCTCCCGGGAGGTGTGGGGGTTTCGGGAGTGGGGGTCCCAGGTGTGCAGGTTCCAGAATCGATGGGAGTGCCCTGGTTGTGGATAGAGAGGATTTTGTGCTCTTTGTGGTGGATGTTGTGGGCTGTGCTGCTCAGACTCAGGGCGGAACTGAAAGGATCAGGATCATTGCTGGAGCTGCAGGGAGATTTCTTGGAGCGGGGGAGCTTGATTGGGCAGATGTGGAGGGCGGGCTGGGGGCGCTGGATGGGAGTCGGAGTGATGGGGGTCTGCTTGTGGGGAGTCGGAGTGGTCAGAGTGACGAGATGGGGGTGGGGGTGGTCTCCTGTCCTCGCCCAGTCTCGTGGACGCGCGGCTGCCAAGCGGCGACATCAGTGGACATGTTGGAGCCTGTAGAGTGAAGCCTGAAGAGTGGAGCTGTGCGGTGGAGGCACCGAGCGTCGGAGGGGGGGAGGAAGGTGAGGAGGAGTCTCCCTGGAATGAAGCCGGTCACAAAGACATATCATGACCTCATGG